>NW_026652287.1:30591137-30665982 GCF_009828535.3 Hylobates moloch | reverse complement strand
CTGCCTCCCAGATTCAAGCAATTCTCCTGCCTCAGCCTCCTGAGTAGCTGGGACTACAGGCACATGCCAGCACGCCCAGCTAATTTTGTATTTTTAGTGGAGATGGGGTTTCGCAATGTTGGCCAGGCTTGTCTGGGACTCCTGACCACAAGTGATCTGCCAGCCTCGACCTCCCAAAAGAGAGTCATATTCCTTAGTGTGACATGAAAACAGGAGGAAAAAGAATCCTGTTCCACTCTTAGGGTGGTATGGAAGAAGCAGAGGAACTGGAGATCCTGAAATGCCCATTCGGACAGGAATAAGAGCAACTTCTTGCTAAGCTGTGTGGGCTGATGACTGAAGACCAATTGGGATTGTAGATTTCTCAGTGTATGTCTGTGTAGAGAAGTGATTCCAACACTACATCTGCTCTATTCCCTCCTCCCTGCCAATATCTCATTACTTTGTCAGCTCCCTGGAACTTAGACACAACTGCACACAAGAGAAAGGTAGCTGAGATTCAGATTTATAAAATTCTGTTGCTCTCTTGACATAGTTTATATATTCTTACTTACCCAGATGTCCACTCTGAGATCTATGGTTACTATGTTTAGTCTCAAGTTTTTCAGGCTATTCTTTAATCTTCCTAGAAAATTATGTTGTACCCAAATTGTAAAGATGGTCAAGCATCTGCATGTATTTACAAATTCTCCCCCACCCAATTTTAGTTAATTTTCAAAATAGGTAATATATGCACTTGGTACAAAAAAAAAATTCAAAAGGCGGCCGGGTGCGGTGGCTCACGCCTCTAATCCCAGCACTTTGGGAGGCCGAGGCGGGCAGATCACGAGGTCAGGAGATCGAGACCATACTGGCTAACACGGCTAAACCCCATCTCTACTAAAAATACAAAAAATTAGCCAGGTGTGGTGGTGGGCGCCTGTAGTCCCAGCTACTCGGGAGGCTGAGGCAGGAGAATGGTATGAATCCGGAAGGCAGAGCTTGCAGTGAGCCAAGATTGTGCCACAGGGGACAGAGCGAGACCCTGTCTCAAAAAAAAAAAAAAAAAAAAAAAATTCAAAAGGCATCAACAAATAGGCAATGAAAAATAAGTCTTGACCCTCAGTCCTAACACAGCTATCAGTTATTTGTGTTTCCTGAGATATTATGTGGACATATTATCATATGTATATGCAGTCTAAAAACAGACCTGCAATGATAGCATATTTTACACACTGCTCTGTATCTTGCCTTTTCCTTGTAACAAGATGTCTTGGATACTATTCTTTAGTTGTATTTAGCATCCCATTCTAGGGATGCACTATGATTTATTTAAGCAATCTTTATTGATGGGAATTTAGATTGTTTCCAGTTTTTTTGCTATTACAAGTTGTGCTATAGTGAATTGTTTTTAGCTCCCTCTTTGTGCACGTGTTTGAATATATGTGAATGATAACTTCAGAAGTAGAATACAGGGATGACACTTAAGTGTAGTGAAAATATTAACAGATATTGCCCAGTGACTCTCCATAGGGATTGTACCAAGTGAAATTCTCACCTGAAAGTATGAGTGCCCATTTCCTCATATTATCAAACTCTTAAAATTTGTTCTCATCTGATAAATGAAAATCAGCATCTTCTTGTTTTTCCTTTCGTTTTAAAAAATGAATTTGTATTTTTGTCTGTACTCCTTTTTTTGTTATCTGTCTATAACCTTTGCCCATTTTTCTATATTGACTTTTCTGAGCTTACACATTTTATGAAATTAGCCTTTTGTAATTTGTATTGCAGATACTTTCTTCCAATTTATTGGCTGTGCTTTGACTTTGCTTGCTTGTTTATTTAGGTACTTAGACTTTTTATTTATATATAGTTGAATTCATCCATCTTTTAAAAAATGGTTTTAGTCAAACCATTCTCACTCAAGAGATTATTGTCTTATACCTCATGCTTTGTTTAGTATCTTTTCCTGATTTTATTTTTATGTTGAAATCTTTCTCAATGGGGAATTTGTTTAAAGGGAAAAGCAGACTTAATTGCTACGTCCATGATGTTCCATTTATAACTTTTACTTTAATTTTTTGGTGAATCATGGGCAATGGAATAAGATTCCATTCTGTATCTTCAAAATAATGTGTTTGAGTCACTTATTTAATTTACTTGCAAAAATAAGTTCTGCAAGGAAAGAGTCTTCATTATATTTTTTCCCACTCCAAGAAAAGCCATATAGTCTGATTGAGTTAATTGTAACAAGATTAGGGTGGGAAGAAGGTCAGAGAGTGTGTTTAGCTATTGTAAACTTTGTGAGCAAATGCAAACTATGGCAAATACAGTTTACAGTTTTATGGAAACAAAGACAATTCTCTAGGGCCAATGTTCTAAAAAATGTAGTTTCCTATAACAAGAATTTATATTCTCAACATTACAAGTCAACAATTCTTGAAATTATTAAAACAAACCTTTGAATATTATAAGAAAACTGTCTTATTCTGTAAACTTAGGCAGAAATTCAACGTTAAGATAACATGATACAGAATAAGCATAGATTTAATTTAAATTTTATGGTAACTAGTATATAAATATTCTCTGAACTTCTTCAGTGTTTAGCTAAAACAAAGGGCAATGTCTAGTCCAATGCTTTGTGTTTTAAAAGCACTTGTGTCAACAACTCAAAGTTTCTCATTAAATAACATTGAAACATATTGCTATCATTATAACTATTATTTTAACCAAAGCTTAGTCAAAGACCTTGGCCACAGAATAATGCACTTTAACAGATAATGAACTTAAGCTATATGACATTGCAAAACATAGCACTTTGAATTTAAATTTAACAAATTTGGTGAAAACTCTCATTATTGATAGAGTACTTTCTGTTGCCATGCTTACTAATTTTGATTACTGCTAAACTTTTAAAAAATTAATTTTCATTACACAACAAAACATGGATACGTTCACATTTGAAAAAGACAACAGAAGATAAACCTAAGATCCCTTTGTTTCTACTCCCTTGCCTGACTGTCTCTTCGCCAAAACCTCAACCTCAGACTGAAGTTTGGGGCTTATACTTCCAGAGATTGTTTCACTTCTTCACTCAACACTGTATTTTTCATATCTATTTGTATCGAGACATTTAGATCTTGTTCATTTCTTTTAACTGTTGCACAGAATTTTATTAAATACATATACACATAATCACATTCCTCTGTTGATGGACATGTAGTTTGCTTTTGGTTTTTCATTATTATAAATAACAATGCTTATAAGTGTCTACTAGTGCAGACTTTTTCCTAAAGAGTGCTAGAATTGGAATTATTGGTTTATAGGATATGAGCATTTTGAGTTTTAATAGATACTGTCAAACTATTCTCCAAAATGGCTGTACTTATTTATTCTTCCATCAGCAGTATATAATAATACTGATTTCTCTACAATCTTTCAATACTTAATTTTGTCAAACTTTTTAAATTAGTGCTAATTTGGTGAATGTGAACAAGTATCTCATTATTTAATTTGCGTTTTCTTGATTACTACTGAGTTGATTATCTCTTCACATACATACTGGCCACTCAAGTTTCTTTCCCTGTGAATTATCCTTTGCCCACTTTTCTTTTGGGCTGCTTTTCAATTTCTTATAGGCCTGTGCAAGTTCTTTACTTTCCCAGATATTAATCCTTTTTATATTATTTGTGTTATGGTTATTTTATCCAAGCCTAGTGATTATTTTTAAACTCTGTTTCTTGTGTCTTAAGTACAGCAGGATATTGCATAGTAGTTAAGAGTATGGGCTTTAAAAGCAAATGACTTGGGTTTGAATCCCACTCTGAAACTATTTGTGTGATCTTTGATAAGTTACCTAACCTCTCTTATTCTCAATTTTCTCACCTGTAAACTTAAGATTATAGTAGAAATCACCACACAGGGTTGATGTGAATATTAAATGGCTTAAATAATGAATAATCTCTGGCATATAATAAGTACCCAATAATTATTATTACTATATAGTCAAATTTAACAATTGTTTATAATAATTGTTAAATAATTGTTACATAAAAAGCCTTGTTTGAGAATGCTTTTCCTAACGTGAAGCTTAAAAATGTTTTATGTTTTGTTTTAGTAATTTTATTGATTTTATGTTTATTTTACAAACTCATCTAGATATTTTCCATGTGGCATAGGTAGGAATGTTAATTTTAATTTTTTCATCTCTATATGAAGCTAATTATACCAGTTCCGTTTACATAAAGGCCTATTATTTCCTGATTGATTTAAAGTGTAACTTCTATAATATATTAAATTCCCGTAAGATCACTTTCGTATTATCTTCTTTTTTAGTGATTTGTCTATTATTGTGTCATTGTTACATTTTTTTAATTTAATTATTGAAGATTTATAATATTCCCTGAATTTTTTTTTGCATGCTTCTAAATTTCAATTGTGCTCTTAATATTTGATGGTCACTTTAGTTGGATATAAAATCATTGACTCATTTTTTTCTTGGCCTTGAGTAAGAAATATATCTCTCCATTGTCTTCCATATCTAAAAGAGTTATGCCAAACTGATACTTTCCTTCTTGTATGTAATTTACTTTTTTGGCTTAAATAACAAGAGAATATTTTTTAAGGTACACTGGTTTTATTACATTTTGGTGGTAATCATTCTGGGAAAATTTTCCTATGTACATGGTGTTCCCTTTAATATGTAAAGTATTTTGTTATTTTAACAAAGTTTTCTTTAATGACATATTTAAAATTTTGTTTTCTGGCATTGATTTGCTTTTTTCTTTTGAGAATCTTATACATACATGCTGTGTATATATATCCTTTTGTTTTTTCATTTCTACTTGATTTTTAAAAAAATTTCTGCTTTCCATTCTCTATTGTCTAAGTGTCATCTGTATACTGCTGTGTTTCTTCTAATGTAGTCCTCTCTTCTGCAATTTATGAAGCGTGTTTTGATGACAAACTCTCCAAATTTATAGTTGTATGTTAAATCTTTATTATACTCTCGTTTTTAATATTTATATTTTTAGGTATGGAATTCTATTTTAGCAGTTAGTACCATTGACACAAAGATATTCCTTTGTCTTCTAATTTTCATTGTTGTTATTGAGAAGTCAGCTGTCTTTTCTCACTGTTGTTTCTCTCAAGGTAATTATTTTAAAATATAGGTTTTATTATAATTCGGGTATATTGAGGCCATCAGATCAGGAGACTACTGCCATTAAAAAGATAGTTTGTTCTTCACAGCTTTCAATAGGAGGGGACATGCATGCCATGTAATATCACATGGAGAAACACCAGGTTGGTCAGGAGGCAGAAGGAATAGAAACAAAACATGGGCAAAAGGCATTATTGTGGCTTCTGTATAAAGGAATGTGTATTAGTCAAGGTTCTTCAGAGAAACAGAACCAATAATGTGATAGGTAGACAGATTGATAGCTAGATAGATTTATCATAAAATTGTCTCTGGTAATTATAGAGACGGAGAAGTTTCAAGATCTGAAGTCAATAAGCTGGAGATCCGGGAGAGCTGATTTCAATCCAGTAGTTCCAGTCCAAATCTGAAAGCTTATGAATCAGGAGATCTGATGGTGTAAGTTCCAGTTCAAAAGTTGTCAGAATGGAAACCCAAGAAGAGCCAATTCTTCATTTCAAGGGTAAGAGAAAGAAAAGACCAATGTCCCAGTTCAAGAAGTCAGGCAGGAGTTTCCTCTTACTCAGCCTTTTCATTCTATTCAGGTCTTCCACTGTTTGGGTGAGGCCCACCCACATTAGAGAAGGCAGTCTGCTTTACTCAGCCTACCTATTTAAATGTTAATCTCATCCAGAAACACCTTCCTATACACATCCAGAGTAATGTTTGGCCAAATGTCTGGGCAACCTGTAGCCCAGTCAAGTTGACATGTAAAATGAACTATAAAAGAATAGGTGAGGCAGGGCAAATGGTTTCAGGATTGGCTAGTTTGAATAATTTCAGCAGGCTCTGGGCTGTAGGGGATGTCTTGAGTTGTCTGATATTTGATCCTGGGTTGATTGAGGCAGTTGAATATTGGCCTAAAGAGTAAAAGCCACATAGAGGAGATAGGGGATTGTGCTCTGGATTGGTTAGATTGCACATGAAAGTTGTGAGTTGTTTGCTATCTCTAGGAATTACGTAACCCTGGCAGGGGTGGTCTTTTCCTGGTCAGTGAGGCCTCAGATGCCAGAACATCGAGAATAAAGAAAATAAAAAAGTATAATTAATACAGTAATCTATCCTTCTGTCTGGTTGCTTTTAAGACTTTGTCTTTATTTTTCTGTACTTTTGACTCTGAAATATCTAATTTGGGTACATTTTAATTTATCTGGCTTGTGATTCTTCCAGCTTTTTGAATATGTGGGTTGGTATCTTCCATCATTTGTAGAAAATTACCAGTCATTTATCTCTTCAAATATTGTGTTATACATCTCTTCTTCTCCAAGCAAAGCAATCTTTGCATGTCTTTATCTTCTGTTGTCTCTTGTTTTTCATATTTTCTGTATTGGTCTTCTTTTTATGCTACAGTGAGGTTTTTTTTATGGCCTGTTTTCTAGCTCAGCAATTTTGTCTTTGGTTTTGTTCAGTTTGTTGCTAAACACATCCAATTCAGTTTTTAAAATTAGATATTTGTATTTTTATTTCTTAAGGCTCTTGTTGGTTCTTTTTCATATCTTGTAGGTCATATTTCTACTTCCCTTCAGGTATTTTCTATCTTGACCTTATTTCTTCAAACATTACAAGCCTATTCACTTAGAGTGTCTGATTATTCCAATATCTGACATCTTTGTGACTCTCTTTTTACTGACCATTCATCTTTCTGGTCTCCCTCATAGTATCATTTTTCCTTGTGGGCTCAGTTATTTTTGACTATGTACCAACAATTTTCCTTAAAAATTATTTATGGGGATTCCCTAGGCCTTGGAGTTTCTCCTCTAGTTAGAATTTGTATTTACTCCTGTCAGATCCCTAGGTGCATAACCATCCCAGAACTACTTTAAACTAAATTTACAGCTTGAGGTTTCCTGGACCACCCCACTAATGTGAGACAGGGCTAAAAATCCATGAAAGAGTTCATTTGTGGTTACCAGTTTTAAGGGACAATTTTTAAAGATTCTATTTCCTCCTTCTCTGCTCAGCATGAAATCTCACCCTTAGAAAGTTCCCTACATGTGGATTGTGATTAGGAAAGTGCATTTACTTAGTTCAGAGTTTCAGTTTAATGTGCTTGTCTCCTATTTGGATTCTCATGGATCTGGACTTTGACTTATATACCCCATGTCCCTTGAGGCCCTCTAAACTTCAGCTCAATTTTATCTAGATCAGAAAATGTCCTCAGGGGAAAAAGAAAGCAGCTTAATGAGGTGTTCATTTTTCTGAATATTTACTTTCTTCTAGAGTTTGGCTTGGTATCTCATCCTCACAATCTTTTGAAATTTTTTATTCTTTTTTTTTTTTTTTTAGACAGGGTCTCACTCTGTCACCCTAGCTGGGGCGCAGTAGTGGGATCTTGGCTCACTGCAATCTTTTCCTCCCAGGTTCAAGTGATCCTCCCACCTTAGCCTCCTGAATGGCTGTCTTCTGGCTTTTTTTTTTTTTTTTTTGTATTTTTGGTAACAACAGGGTTTCACCGTGTTGCCCAGGCTGGTCTCGAATTCCTGAGCTCAAGCAATCTGCCCACCTTGGCCTCCCAAAATCCTGGGATTACAGGTGAGCCACTGCTCCTGGCCTTCTTTGATTCTTTTAAGAAAATGATTTTAGCAATTAGAATTGTTATGAATAAACTAATTTGTTATTGGAAATGCTGTTACTGGCATTGGAAGTTGTAGGAAATCTTTTATATTTACCTGAATGCTTATAGAATTCCGTCAATTTCCTTGAAATTTAAAAATAGCACCAGAATATTTTAAGGTGATGACTTTTTAAAATTAATTTTGCCTAGTACATAAGAATTTCGATCTACTGATTTCATGAATTTTCCCACAGATAAATAAGACAGTTATTTTATTATATCTTTATCACCTGTGTTCCATTTCTTCTGATCATTTCTTTAGAAACAAAGTCTTTTTATAGCTATCATTTTCCTCCTTTGGATTCATTTACTTCATATTGTTGGATAATTTCTCAAGCATTTCTAACCTCATAAGGGATTTTTTTTTTTGTCTACAGTAGTGTTGCTATTTTAATTTCTACTTTTAGTAATGTAGAAGATATTTATATGACATTATTTCCTTCATTATAGTTTTAAAATTTTTCTAGTTCTTTTTTGTCTCAGTATTTCATTGTTTTTAATTCAGGTTTCTTTCTGTACTTCCAGAATCCATAATTTTTGTAATTTTATTGAAAATTCATGATATAGTATTTTATGAAAATAATTATATTTATTTTCATAAATACACTCATATCTTTCCTTGTTTTCAGAATTGTTGTCAAGCAAATGGGTTCACTGCCTGATGTACACAGAAACCAATAATTATAGCACTAGCTTTTGAGAAAAAAAAGACTTTATTGCAAAATGAGTCAACAAGGAGTCAGGAGTGAGCTCAAATCTGTTTTCTCAATCTAGGGTCTGGAGCAAGTGTATGGGCTTGGAGAGCAAGAGAAAAGATTTAGCAATGTTGATTTGTCAGGATCTGATTGCAGGGGTTCAAATTTGACCAGTTATGATAACATATGTTGAAGTGAATTTTAGCCCTAGATCTTCTGGGTCAACAGACCCCTTGCTTCAGAAAGAGTTCTGATATTATGGTTCCAGTCACGTTCCACTCTTGTTGTCTTTGAGGAGAGAAATCATTGGTTTTGGATATTGTTAGAGGTCAAAGCTTTTTCTATTGTGCATGCCTGGGCTTCAGGACTTGCAGTTTTTGGCTCTGTTACTACAAGGTAACTCAACATTTTGTTATTAACAACATGGGCCCAGTTTGGGCTGGTCCCAGAGTTACAGGATCTTTATATTGGTCCATTGTGATTTTATTTATTTTTCAAATTTTTTATAATCACTTTTAAAATCTTAGATAATAAATAAAATTTAAATGATAAATTCCATTGAAAATAATTAGCCAAAACATAAAGCAGGTAAATTGCACCGTTCAAACACATAAACAATTCTTTTTAAACCTAAAAATAAGGAAGAAAATACTTAAATCTTAGTTCTTTATTGGTACGTAGAACTTTTTAACACTATGTATAAATGTGAAAAATCATTTGGTCCAAAAAAGAAGTCAGAAGTCAAAATTCATAAAACAAACCTTAGGAATGTGGAGGTTAAGATATTTTCTGCCCTACCAATTAATTATTATTTATTAAAAGAAGTAGAGAGATCAGTATACATGAACAAAATTGAGACAACATGCAGGTATACCTGTTGACACCACTTTAAAAAAACCCACATTTATTTTGAACGGACTTGTGAACATCCAGTCAATAGAAAAATACATTCAGAAAATACTTACTGAACATTTATGATGTGTCAGACACTGTGTTAGAAACTTGGGAGGCAAAGCTTCTACGTTTAAGAAGCTCAGAGTCTAGTTGGGGGCAGGTAAGCACAAGCTTTAAATATTTACAATATTCTCTCTCTCTCTCTCTCTTTCTCCTCCCCAACCTGTTTTATCTAAAAATGAGTTATACATGATATGTACAAGCTTATACATTCAGTTATATGTCCCTTAACGAGGATATGTTCAGAGAAATGCATCATTATTTTCATCATTGTGTGAACATCACAGAGTGTACCATACATACATAAACCCAGATGGTGTAGCCTACTCCACACTTAGGCTGTATGGTATAGCCTATTGCTCCTAGGCTACGTACCTGTGCAGCATGTTACTGTACTGAAAACTTTAGGTGACTGTAACACAAGGGTCAGTATTTGGGTATCTACATATATCTAAATATAGAAGAAGTACAATAAAAATATGGTCTAAAAGATTAAAAAATGGTACACCTGTATAGGGTACTTACAATAAATGGAACTTGCAGGACTCAAAGTTTCTCTAGGTGAGTCAGTAAGTGAGTAGTGAGTGAATGTGAAGGCCTGGGACATTACTGTACACTACTGTAGACATTATAAACACTGTGCACTCAGGCTACACTAAATTTATTAAAAATACTTTTCTTTATTCAGTAAGTTAACCATAGCTTACTATTACATTTTTACTTTACAATCTTTAAAATTTTTTAAATTTTGATTCTTTTGTAATAACATTTAGCATAAAACATAACATATACACATTGTACAGCTATACAAAAATATTTTCTGCCTTTATATCTTTATTGCATAAGCTATTTTCTATTTTTAATTTTTTACTTTTTAAACTTTTTTGTTAAAAACTATGGTACAAACACACACATTAGTTTACGCCTTGTATTAGTGAGGGTTCTATAGAGGGACAGAACTAATAGGAGAGAGATGTATAAAGGGAAGTTTATTAAGTATTAACTCAAATGATCACAAGATTCTACAATAGGTCACAAGGTTTCACAATATGCCATCTGCAAGCTGAGGAGCAAAGAGAGCCAGTCTGAGTCCCAAAACTGAAGAACTTGGGAGTCCAATGTTCGAGGGCAGGAAGCATCCAGCACGGGAGAGAGATATAGCCTGGGAGGCTAGGCCAGTCTAGTCTTTTCACGTTATTCTGCCTGCTTTATATTCAGTGGTAGCTGATTAGATGGTGTCCACCCAGATTATGAGTGGGTCTGCCTTCCCCAGCCCACTGACTTAAATGTTAATCTCCTTTGGCAACACCCTCACAGACACACCCAGGATCAATACTTTGCATCCTTCAACCCAATCAAGTTGACACTCAGTATTAACCATCACAGACCTATACAAGATAAGGATCATCAATATTGCTGTCTTCCACCTCCACAACTTGTCCCATTGGAAAGCCTTCAGGGGTATTAACAGCTCTGTTATAATCTTATGGGACCACTACTGTATATGCAGTTTGTCATTGACCAAAATGTCATTATGTGGCACATGACTGTACTTATATATATCAGTTATTTGTGTATACCATATATCTTTGAATGTATATATGGAAGCTGGTCATGAAGGTAACGTTTGTGTGAAATATTTGCCCTTTTAGTTTCCTGTGGAACCTGAAAGGATCAGGATTCCTGAAAATTTAAACCAGAACTCAGATATTCCAGTAATTGCACATCAAGTGCCCACTAGTAGCTAAGCATCTGCTACACAACAGCATACAAAGTCTGGAAGGTAATGAAAATAGTGCAAATGGGTTCCCCATTTCTTTTCCAAGAAAAACCTCCTAATGGGTTGCTGATGAGCTAATCAGGTCAAGTGTTCTCTGAGTTGCCCTCTTTCTACAGTCAGCAAGCATAACATTTTGTTAACCTATTGACACAGAGGAAATTTGTTTTCCATCTGACCTTTTACAGTAACTACTCAAAATTACTTTCTCTTCAGCTAACAAAGCTAACGAATAAATTATTCAAGTTTGACACTCATAGAAAGTAACATTTTACATTTTTCATTTTTATTCCTGATTATTTTGCTTTCTTTTTCAGCCATTACTTCTTTCCCTATGAAGAGCTTTTAATCTTTCCTGAAATTTTGCAGTGTTGGTTTAGAGAGTCATACTCGGACTCTCTGGAACTAATCACATTCACAAAGTAAGTTTCTTATTTTGCAAATATAACATTTATATATGTTGAAACAGTCACATGATAATTTTGTAAATGCAGATAAATTCTATTAAGAATTTATAACCATTTGTATAAGACAATAAAATTTTAACTTTGGGCTACATGTAAACAAAAGGTTTCCTAAGGAAATAGTTATTAGAACAAAAATATTTGGGACATTTTAAACCTGAGAATAAACTCTTTTCCAAGAAGGAAAAGTGAATTATAGGTCTTTGTTATTATTCTTTATGAAATCTTAATTCTAAGCATGTCTACACACTAACATTTTGTTAAACTTATTCCTTTAAAAAATTTCTTCAAAATTATCTTAATGTCCAGCCTTTTATCTGTCTCAAACTGTCCTTTCACTAAATAGGTCCAAATTGGAGGTTTACTTGCAGTGAGTATATTTTTAATGGTTTGTTATATTCAGAGGATTATAACTTCAAAGATGATCATCAATTAATTCACAAAGGTAAGCTTTTCTTCACTCTTTGTGGTTAGGCCAATTTAAATAATACATGTTAGAGAATGAGCATCTACATATTTTCTCTGCAGACTGACTATTCTAACATTCAGTATGCTAAGAGTATTGTTATTTAAGCATCACCAAATGCATTCACCTTCCCAATTTTCAGAGACAAAGTCAGACTCACTCATATTTCATTTATCATGAATGTGCATACAAGTGTATTAATTTAACATTTTCCACCAATGTAATAAAATAGCAATATTATTTTATACTTGTTAGAAAGATTCTACCAAGAGTATTTTTGATTATCATCAGCAAGTGGTCACTGTTTCTTTTGGAAGATGCTCCTGGTCACTAAAAACTGTATCACTTTAACCACAACCTTGTTAAACTGGGTTCAGAGACTCAGAAATTACATCAACAGTAGCATTTCTTTCAGTTGAATTTGTAAAGTAGGCTTTTATTCTCTATGTGTTCCAATATCTATCTTGAACAGTCTTAGAACTAGTTAAAGCATTTATTAAGTACTCTTGTAATGAAGGAAGTAATGATTAATTGATAACTACTTTTGTTATGCTTATAAAACATTTTCCCTAAACTTTACCTTAATTTTGGGGGATGGTGAGGGAAGTCTTCTTTACTTTAATTACTTATCGACCCAGGTATCAGACAGTCACAATATCTTTTTTTTTTAAGCAGGGAAAAATAGACTTTGTATGGAAATTCTTAAGAAATGTCAGAGAGCTGGTCCTGTTGAAAAGTTTAGCAGTTACAGAAAAATATTTCAAAAACATAAATGTAGCAGTTTAAACATGGTTTGGTGTCCAGAATAACTTGTTAGTTTTATTTTTCATTTTCAACATAAATATCAACGGCCACTGTGTAATTGAATCACAAACATATTTGAATTCAGGTATTTTTATACTGAAATATTTCTCTGTGAGCAAATCCCACCTCACCAAACAGAAAGATTTTGTTACTGTTTGTGTGTTCTAAAAGCGAGAAAGCCTCATATTATATAATTCTCTGTTGGGTATTTTATGTATCTGTATACTTTTTTATTCCACTCCCCCTCTCATTTTTGTATTCCTCAAAATATCTAGGACAGCATTTTTGCATGCTCGTGTACATTTAAGAATATAGCATAGTGGTTAAAAACTTAGCTTCTGCAACCAGACTGCTTAGGTTCAAATCTTGTCTCCATAACCTTTAGTGCTATGACCTTTGCAATTCACTCAAACCTCCTGTGCCTTGGATTTCTCATCTATAAACTGGAAGGTGGATTAACTGTTCGTGGATTAAATGAGTCAGCACATGTAGAGCACTTCAAGTAGTAGCTGGTACATATCAGGCTCTTAGTAAACATTAGCTATTATTATTTTTAACAAGTATTAAGCACCTGTTACACTGAAACTGTGCTGTGGGTGCTGGGGATGCCACGATGAACAAGTACTCATCTTTACTTCTATCATAAAATGTAAAGTTTAGTGAAATATTCAGGCAAACACATGGGTCATTGTAATACAGTATGATAACTGCTGTCATAGGGTAGTGTAGGGTGCCACAATTGCCTAATGGAGGACCCCTTACCAGACTAAGGGTATCAGGAAAGTTTTTCTGGTCTAAGCAGTGTCTAAGCTGAGATCTGAAGGATGGTGATGTAGCTTGTACCCTCCAAATCTCATGTTGAAATTTGATCCCCAGTGTTGAAAGTGGAGTCCAATGGGAGGTGTTTGGGTTATAGAGATGGATCCCTCATGAATGGCTTTGTCATTCTTGTGAGACTGAGTGAGTTCACACTCTTATTCCCGTGAGATCTGGTTGTTAAAAAGAGTGCCACCTTCCTCCCACCCCGTCTCTTCCTTCTGCTCTTGCTGTGTGATGCCTGCTCCCTTTGCCTTCTGCCATGAGTGGAAGCTTCCTGATGTCCTTCCCAGACATAGCTGCTCATGCCATGCTTCTTGTACAGCCTGCGGAACCATGAACCAAACAAACCTCTTTTCTTTATAAGTTACCTAGCCTCAGGTGTTCCTTTATAGCAATGCAAACAGATTAGACAGATGGGTAGGGGCTTGCCATGTGATAGTGAATGGTGTGGAGGAATGTAGTTTCAAGAAGACAGGGTAGCCAGAGGATCCATGATACAGGGGAAAGAGAGTATGACACATTTAAGGATTTAACAAGGCTCAGTTAAATGCACTATATAGTTCATCACAGGGGGTGGTGCACCAGCCTCTTTATTCTGAGAAGAATAGGCAATCACTGAAGGTGTAGAAGAGGAGAGTGTCATGTTCATATTTTAGTTTTCAGATCTCTCCAGCTCCAGTGTAGGTAATATACTAAAGTGAGTTTAAAAGTTGATATAGGAAGATCAGTTAAAATGCCAGTGCACCATCCAGGAGAAAGATGTTGGAGGCTTGGAACTAGAGTGGTAGGCGTGAATAGAAAGAGAACTTGAGAAACCTGAGAGACGTTTATGGGAAGAGAGTCAGAAGGACTTGGTAATAATACAGTGCTAGATATGGAGTGAGAGTGAGAAAGAAGACCTAAAGATGGATTCCCAGGTTTCTAGATTGAGCATGTGATTGATGCCATCTACTGAGACAGGAAACATTGCCTGTAATGAATGGACAGTGGTTGTGGCTACTCAGTATATATCCTTGGTAATTATGTCCCAATTGTCAACTAGGAGCAACTCCTGCTCAATCTCAATTCATGTGCTCTAAGATGGAGTTGATTCCACCTCCAGCTCCAAGGGTGGAGAACATAAACCAGGTTGGACCGGTTAGTGCATCACATTCTCCCAGCCACATGTCAGGGTTGGTCACAGCAACTAAGCTGACACAGTTAGAGTGAGTCTGACAGCTTTGGTGGGACTTGTTGAAAAAGGCATGGGAGTGTGAATTGTTGGAGCTGAAGCAGTTATCTTGAACCCACCAGAGGAATGTCTGCAAGAAAGGAGCCAACACAGTGGAAAGCAGAGCTGAGAGAGAGAAGAAAATTCTGAGAATGCCCTTTAAGTACTGAATCTAGCTATGCCTATGTCATCCTCTCCCTTGCACTTTTTCTTTTCTTTTTTTTAAATTTAATTTAATTTAAAGTTCTAAGATACATGTGCAGGACGTGCAGGTTTGTTACACAGGTAAATGTGCGCCATGATGATTTGCTGTACCTATCAAGCCATCACCTAGGTATTAAGCCCCACATGCATTAGCTGTTTATCCTGATACTCTCCCTCTCCCGATCCCCCACCCCAACAGGCCCCAGTGTGTGTTGTTCCCCTCCCTGTGTCCATATAAGTTCTGCTGTCACTTATAAGTGAGAACACGCGGTGTTTGATTTTCTGTTCCTGTGTTAGTTTGCTGAGGATAATGGCATGTCTAATTTTTTAAGAAACTACCACATTCTTTCCCAAAGTAGTGGAACCATTTTACTCTCCCACTGGCAGTCTGTGAGAGTTCCAGTTTCAGAAGAAATGGTACCAACTCCTCTTTGTACCTCTGGTAGAATTCAGCTGTAAATCCGTCTGGCTCTGGGTTTTTTTTTTGGTTAGTAGGCTATTTGTTATTGCCTCAATTTCAGAACTTCTTATTGGTCTATTCAGGGATTCAAATTCTTCCTGGTTCAGTCTTGGGAGAGTGTTTGTGTCCAGAAATTTATCAATTTCTTCTAGATTTTCTAGTTTATTTGCATATAGGTGTTTATAGTATTTGCTGATGGTTGTTTGTGTTTCTGTGGGGTCAGTGGTGGTATCCCTCTTATCATTTTTTATTGTGTCTGTTTAATTCTTCTATCTTTTCTTCTTTATTAGTCTAGCTAGCAGTCTATCTATTTTATTAATTTTTTTCAAAAAAACCATCTCTTGGATCCATTGATTTTTTTGAAGGGTTTTTCATGTTTCTATCCCCTTCTGTTCCACCCTGATCTCGGTTATTTATTTTATTCTGCTGGCTTTGGGGTTTGTTTGCTCTTGATTCTCTAGTTCTTTGGCTTGTGATGTTAGAGTGTTGATTTGAAATCTTTGTAGTTTTTTTAATGTGGGCATTTAGTGCTATAAATTTCCCTCTTAATACTTCTTTAGCTGAATCCCAGAGATTCTTGTACAGTGTCTCTTTGTTCTCATTGATTTCAAAGAACTTCTTGATTTCTGCCTTAATTTCATTATTTACCCAGGAGTTGTTGAGGAGCAAGTTGTTCAATTTCCATGTAGTTGTGTGGTTTTCACTGAGTTTCTTAATCTTGAGATCTAATTTGATTGTGCTGTAGTCTGAGAGACTGTTTATTATTATGTCAGTTCTTTTGCATTTGTTGAGGAGTGTTTTACTTCCAGTTATGTGATCAGTTTTAGAGTAAGTGCCATGTGGCACTAAGAAGAATGTATATTTGTTGTTTTTGGGTGGAGATTTCAGTAGAGATCTGTCAGGTCCACTTGATCCAGAGCTGAATTCAAGTCCTCAATATCCTTGTTAATTTTCTGTCTCAATAATCTGTCTAATATTAACAGTGGGGTATTAAAGTCTCCCACTATTATTGTGTGGGAGTCTAAGTCTCTCTGTAGGTCTCTAAGAACTTGTGTTATGAACCTGGGTGCTCCTGTGTTATTTAGGATAGTTATTTAGGATATATATATTTAGGATAGTTAACTCTTCTTGTTGAATTGAACCCTTTACCATTATGTAATGCTCTCCTTGTCCTTTTTGATATTTGTTGGCTTAAAGTCTGTTTTGTTAGAAACTAGGATTGTAACCCCTGCTTTTTTCTGCTTTCCATTTGCTTGGTAAATTTTCCTCCATCCCTTTATTTTGAGCCTATGTGTGTCTTTGCAAATGAGATGGGTCTTTTTTTTTTTTTTGAGACGGGGTCTCGCTCTTTCGCCCAGCCCGGAGTGCAGTGGCGCAATCTCGGCTCACTGCAAGCTCCGCCTCCTGGGTTCACGCCATTCTCCTGCCTCAGCCTCCCGAGTAGCTGGGACTACAGGCGCCCGCCACTGCACCCGGCTAATTTTTTGTATTTTTAGTAGAGACGGGGTTTCACCGTGTTAACCAGGATGGTCTCGATCTCCTGACCTCGTGATCCGCCCGCCTCGGCCTCCCAAAGTGCTGGGATTACAGGCGTGACCCACCGCGCCCGACCGAGATGGGTCTTTTCAATACAGCACACTGATGGGTCTTGACTATCCAGCTTGCTATTCTGTGTATTTTAATTGGGGAATTTAATCCATTTACATTTAAGGCTAATATTGTTATGTATAAATTTGATCCTGCCATCATTATGCTAGCTGGTTATTTTGTAGACTTGTTGATATAGTTGCTTCACAGTGTCATTGGCCTTTGTACTTCAGTGTATTTTTGCAGTGGCAGGTACCAGTTTTTCCTTTCCATATTTAGTGCTTCCTTTAGGAGCTCTTACAAGGCAGGCCTGGTGGTGACAGACTCCATCAACATTTGCCTGTCTGAAAAAGATTTTATTTCTCCTTCGCTTATGAAGCTTAGTTTGCCCAGATATGAAATTCTGGGTAGGAAATTACTTTCTTTAAGAATGTTGAATATTGCCCCCATCTCCTCTGGCTTATAGGGTTTCTGCTGAGAGGGCCACTGTTAGTCTGATAGGGTTCTCTTTGTAGGTGACCTGACCTTTCTCTCTTGCTGTGCTTAACATTTTTTCTTTCATTTTGACCTTGGAGATTCTGATGATTATGTGTCTTGGGGTTGATCTTCTCATGGAGTATCTTACTGGAGTTCTCTGGATTTCCTGAATTTGAATGTTGGCCTGTCTTGCTAGGTTGGAGAAGTTCTCCTGGATGATATCCTGAAGTATGTTTTCCAACTTGGTTCCATTCTCCCTGTCTCTTTCATGTACCCCAATCAGTTGTAGGTTTGGTTTTCTTACATAACCCTATAGTTCTTAGATGTTTTGTTTGTTCCTTTAAATTCTTTTCTCTCCAATCTTGTCTGCCTGTCTTATTTCAGCAAAATTGTCTTCAAGCTTTGAAATTCTTTCCTCCACTTGGTCCATTTGGCTATTGATACTTGTGGTTGCATTGTGAAGTTCTTATGTTGTGTTCTTCAGCTTCATCAGGTCATTTATGTTCCTCTCTAGACTGGTTATTCTGGATAACAGCTCCTGTAATGTTTTATCATGGTTCTCAGCTTGTTGCATTGGGTTAGAACACACTGCTTTGGCTCAGAAAAGTTCGCTATTACCCACGTTTTTAAAATTATTATACTTTAAGTTTTAGGGTACATGTGCACAATGTGCAGGTTTGTTACATATGTATACATGTGCCATGTTGGTGTGCTGCACCCATTAACTCGTCATTTAACATTAGGTATATCTCTTAATGCTATCCCTCCCCCCTCCCCCCACCCCACAACAGGCCCCAGTGTGTGATGTTCCCCTTCCTGTGTCCATGTGTTCTCATTGTTCAATTCCCACCTATGAGTGAGAACATGCAGTGTTTGGTTTTTTGTCCTTGTGATAGTTTGCTGAGAATGATGGTTTCCAGCTTCATCCATGTCCCTACAAAGGACATGAACTCATCATTTTTTATGGCTGCATAGTATTCCATGGTGTATATGTGCCACATTTTCTTAATCCAGTCTATCATTGTTGGACATTTGGGTTGGTTCCAAGTCTTTGCTACTGTGAATAGTGCCACAATAAACATACGTGTGCATGTGTCTTTATAGCAGTATGATCTATAATCCTTTGAGTATATACCCAGTAATGGGATGGCTGGGTCAAATGGTATTTCTAGTTCTAGATCCCTGAGGAATCGCCACACTGACTTCCACAATGGTTGAACTAGTTTACAGTCCAACCAATAGTGTAAAAGTGTTCCTATTTCTCCACATCCTCTCCACCACCTGTTGTTTCCTGACTTTTGAATGATGGCCATTCTAACTGGTGTGAGATGGTATCTCATCATGGTTTTGATTTGCATTTCTCTGATGGCCAGTGATGATGAGCATTTTTTCATGTGTCTTTTGGCTGCATAAATGTCTTCTTTTGAGTATTACCCACCTTTTGAAGCCTTCTCCTGTCAATTCATCCATCTCAGCCTCCGCCTAGTTCTGTGTCCTTGCTGGAGAGGTGTTCTGATCATTTGGAGGAGAAGAGGCACTCTGGCGTTTTGAGTTTTCAGCATTTTTTTTCATTCTCATCTTTGTGAGTTTATCCAGCTTTGATCTTTGAGGCTGCTGACCTTTGGATGGGGTTTTGGTGGGGACTGTTTTGTTAATGCTGTTGTTGTTGTTGCTTTCTGTTTGTTTTTCTTTTGAGAGTCAGGCTCCTCTTTTATAGGGCTGCTGCAATTTGCTGGGGGTCCTCTCCAGACCCTATTTACCTGGGTCCCTCCCACACCTGGAGGTATTACCAGTGGAAGTTGCAGAACAGCAAAGATGGCTGCCTGCTCTTTCCTCTAGGAGATCAGTCCCAGAGAGGCACCAACATGATGCCATTGGGAACACACTCCTGTATAAGGTGTCTGGAGACCCCTGTTGGGGGGTCTCACCCAGTCAGGAGGCATGGGTTCAGGGACCCACTTAATAAAGCACTCTGGCTGCCCCTTGGCAGAGGGGGTGCGCTGTGCTGGGGGGAATCCCAGTCATCCAGACTGCCCAGATTCCTCAGAGCCAGCAGGGGAAAGACTAAGTCTGCTGATCTGTGGAGACCATGGTTTCCCCTTCCCTCAGGGGCTCTGACATGGTTTGGCTGTGTCTTCACCCAAATCTTATCTTGAATTCCCATGTGTTGTGGGATGAACCCAGTGGGAGGTAATTGAATCATGGAGGGCAAGTCTTTCCCCGTGCTGTGAATAAGTCTTTCTCATGATAGTGAATAAGTCTCATGAGATCTGATGGTTTTAAAAATGGGAGTTTCTCTGAACAAGCTCTTTCTTTGCCTTCTGCCATCCATGTAAAATATGACTTGCTTCTCCTTGCCTTCTTACATGATTGTGAGGCCTCCCCAGGCATATGGAAATGTAAGTCCATTAAACTTTCGTTTGTAAATTGCCCAGTCTTGGGTATGTCTTTATCAGCAGCGTGAGAACAGACTAATACAGTAAATTGGTACCAGTGGAGTGGGGCACTACTGAAAAGATACCTGACACTGTGGAAGCGACTTTGGAACTGGGTAACAGGCAGAGGTTGGAACAGTTTGGAGGGTTCAGAAGAACACAGGAAAATGTGGGAAAATTTGGAACTCCTTAGAGACATGTTGAATGGCTTTGACAAAAATGCTGATAATGATATGGACAATGAAATCTAGGCTGAGGTGGTCTTGGATGGAGATGAGGAACTTGTTGGGACTGGAGCAAAGTGACTCTTGTTATGTTTTAGCAAAGAGATTGGCGGCATTTTGCCCCTGCCCTAGAGATTTGTGGAACTTTGAACTTGAGAAAGATGATTTGGGGTATCTGGCGGAAGAAATTTATAAGCAGCAAAGCATTCAAGAGGTGACTTGGGTGTGTTAAAGTCATTCAGTTTAATAAGGGAAGCAGAGCATAACAGTTCAGAAAATTTGCAGCCTGACAATGTGATTGAAAAGAAAACCACATTTCCTGAGGAGAAATTCAAGCTGGCTGCAGAAATTTGCATAAGTAACGAGGATCCAAGTGTTAATCCCCAAGACTGTGGGGAAAATGCCCCCAGGGCATGTCAGAGGTCTTCACAGCAGCCCCTTCCATCGTAGGTCCAAAGGCCTAAGAGGAACAAGTGATTTCATGGGCTGGGCCAAGCGTTCCAATGCTGTGTGCAGCCTAGAGACTGGGTGCCCTGTGTTCCAGATGCTCCAGCCGTGGCTGAAAGGGGCAAATGTAGAGCTTGGGCCATGGCTTTAGAGGGTGCAAGCCCCAAGCCTTGGCAGCTTCTATGTAGTGTTGAGCCTGTGAGTGCACAGATGTCAAGAATTAGGGTTTGGGAACCTCTGCCTAGATTTCAGAAGTTGTATGAAAATGCCTGGATGCCCAGGCAGAAGTTTGCTACAGGGGTGGGGTCCTCATGGAGAACCTCTGCTAGGGCAGTGTGGAAGGAAAATGTATGGGTTGGAGACCCCATACAGAGTCCCTACTGAGACACTGCCTAGTGAAGCTGTGAGAAGAGGGCCACAATCCTCCAGACCCCAGAATGGCAGACCCACTGACAGCTTGTACCGTGTGCCTGGAAAAGCTGCAAACCCTCAATGCCAGCCCGTGAAGGCAGCTGGGAGGGAGGCTGTACCCTGCAAAACCACAGGGGTGAAGCCACCCAAGACCATAGGAACCCACCTCTTGCATCAGCATGACCTGGATGTGAGACATGGAGTCAAAGATCATTTTGGAGCTTTACAATTTGACTGCCCCACTGGGTTTTGGACTTGCGTGGGGCTTGTAGCCCCTTTGTTCTGGCCAATTTCTCCTATTTGGAATGGCTGTATTAACCCAATGCCTGTACCCCCATTGTATCTAGGAAGTAACTAACTTGCTTTTGATTTTACAGGCTCATAGGCGGAAGGCATTTGCCTTGTCTCAGATGAGACTTTGGACTGTGGACTTTTGAGTTAATGCTGAAATGAGTTAAGACTTTGGGGGACTGTTGGGAAGGCATGATTGTTTTTTGAAATGGGAGGACATATCATTTGGGAGGGTGCAGGGGCAGAACGATATGGTTTGGTTGTGTACCCACCCAAATCTCATCTTGAATTCCCGTATGTTGTGGGAGGGACCCAATGGGAGGTAATTGAGTGATGGAGACGAGTCTTTCCCCATGCTGTTCTCATGACAGTGAATAAGTCTCATGAGATCTGATGGTTTTAAAAATGGGAATTTCCCTGAACAAGCTCTCTTTCTTTGCCTGCTGCCATCCATGTAAGACGTGAGTTGCTCCTCCTTGCCTTCTGCCATGATTCTGAAGCCTCCCCAGCCACGTGGAACTGTAAGTCCATTAAACCTCTTTCTTTGTAAATTGCCCAGTCTTGGGTATGTCTTTATCAGCAGCATGAGAACAGTCTAATACAGGCTCCATTCCAGGAGTTCTGTCTCCATTCAGAGTTCTGTCTGTAAACCCCTGGCTGGAGTTGCTAAAATTCCTTTAGGGAGGCCCTGCCCAGTGAGGAGGGATGGGTCAGGGTCCAGCCTAAAGAGGCAGTCTGGCCACAATCTGCCAAGCCACTGTGCTGTGCTGTGCTGTGGGGAATTTTCCCTGGGTTCAAACCTCCCAGTCTTCCTGAGTCCAGCAGGGGAAAAAGGCAGACTAGAGCTGCCACCTCTCTTGCCTGGAGCTCCATTGTCTTAGTCATCTTAGGCAGCAGACAGCTGCAGTGATGGTGTCCACCCCTCCCCTCAGGAGCTCAGTAGTCTTAGGCAGTCTCTAGCCGAGTGGCTGCTGAGGATCTGCACAGCTCTGTGCTTGGGACCCAAGAGCCTGGTGGCATGGGCTCACAAGGGGGATCTCCTGATCTGTGAGTTGCACGGATCTGTGGAAAAAGCAGTTCCCTGGGCAGGTTAGCACACTCAGTCACTGCCTCCCTTGGCTGGGGGTGGGAGCTCTCCTTGCCCTGGGTGGCTCCCAGGTGGCCCATCATACCACCCTGCTTTTTCTTGCTCTCTCTGGGTCACACCAATCACCTAGTCAGTCCCAGTGAGAGAACCTGGATACGTCAGTTGTCAGTGCAGGATTCACTTGCTGTTTTCATTCTTCTCAGTGGGCGCCTCTGACCACAGCTGTTTCTAGTCAGTCATCTTGGCCCCACTCCCTGCACCTTTTCTTTTATGTGCACTAATAAGTTGTTTTTTGGCTTAAGCCAGATGGGTTTTTAAATATATATACTTTAAAAAATATATAAGACACCACATATGAAGGAACTAGTTGTGGAGGTAGAGGTTGAATTCAGCCTTGGCTATGTTGAGTTTGAGGTGTTTGTGAGGCATCTTTATAGAAAAGAGATATCCAGTACGAAATTAGATACGTGGATAGAAAGTTAACAATACCTTATGCAGTCTTTGGTAAAAATTTTTAGAGAGTCATTTTGTAATGCATGCCGAAAAGATCTTCACAAAATGTTGACCTCTCCTGTAGAACCATCTAGACCCAAAGGATTTGAAGGAAGCAATTCTTTATTTTCAGTTTCTTCAAGGATTATTAGTCTATTCAGAGTTTCTACTCCTAGATGCAACATTTACAATGAATATCCATTTCATTTCCAATTTACCTTCTAGTTGTGATGAACTGCATAATGGCCCCTCAAAGATGTCTAATTCCTGAAACCTGTGAATGTTAATTTGTTTGTTAAAAGGGACTTTTCAGGTGCGATTAAGGTAAGGATTTTGAGATGGGGTGATTATCCTTGCTTATCCAGGTGAGTCCAATGTAATCACAAGGGTTCTCATAAGAGAGAAGGTGATGTGCTGACCGAAGCAGAGATTGGGGTGATGCATTTTGCAGATGGAGAAATGGGCCAAAAGCAAAGAGTACTGGTGGCCTCTAGAAACTGGAAAAGACAAGGGAACAAATTCTATCCTAAGGCTTCCAGGAAGAACTTGGCCCTGCCAGCACCTTTATTTTATACCAGTGAAACTGATCCAGACTCCTGTCCTCCAAAACTGTAAGAAATTAATTTTGTGTTGTTTTAATACACCAAGATTTCTGAAACTTTTTTACAGCAGCCCCGCTGAGGCTGTTAGGGTGAGCCCTAGTCCAATCTGACTAGTATCCTTACAGGGAACTAACACCCCACTGTAATATGATATTTATATATTTCTTTCTGAGTATATATTTCAAGTTTAACAGCTTTATTGAGTATAATTCACATACCATAAAATTTATCCAAGTATAAAATTCAATTATTTTTTATTATATTCACGGGTATGCATAACCATATCTGCAGTCAATTTTAGAACCCTTCAATCACCACAATAAGATAACCCATGTACTTTAGCTATCTTCTCCCTGTCCACCATTTTCCATATCCCTAAGCAACTACTAATCTACTTTCTGTTTCTATAAATTTTCCAGTTTTAGACAATTCATATAGATGGAATCATATAACATGAGGCCTTTGTGATCAGCTTATTTCACTTAGTGTAATGTTTTCAAAGTTCATCTGCATTGTAGCATTTATCAGTACTTTATTCCTGTTTTTGGTTTTGAGACAGAGTCTGGCTCTGTTTCCCAGGCTAGAGTGCAGTGGTATGATTTCAGCTCACTGCAACCTCCACCTCCTGGGCTCAGGCCATCCTCCTACCTCAGCCTCCAGAGTAGCTGGGACTATAGGCGTGCACCACTCCATCCAGCTAATTGTTTTTGTGTTTTTGGTAGAAATGGGGTTTCCCCATGTTGCCCAGGCTGATCTGCAACTCCTCGGCCTTCTGTCCACCCACCTCAGCCTTCCAAAGTGCTGGGATAATTTCCTTTTATAGATGAATATTATCCCACTATATAGACACAACACATTTTTATGTATCCATTAATTAGCTGATGGAAAAGTTTTTATGTAGACATATGATTTCATTCCTTTTGTGTATATATCGATAAGTAGAACTACTGGGTCATATGGTAACCCTATGTTTAACTGTTTGAAGAACTTTCAGATTGTTTTCCAAAGGCTACATCATTTTGCATCCCTACCAGCAGTATATGAGCATTCCAATTCCTCCATATCTTCTCCAACATTGTTATTATATGGCTTTTTGATCCTAGGCATCCTACTGGCTATAAAGTGATATCTCATTAAGGTTTTGATATGCATTCCCATTATAATGGTTATGACCTGAATTATCTTCCCCAAACTTCCAGGGTTCATATGTTGAATCCCTTATCTCCTATATTTCAGAATGTGACTGTGTTTGGAGATAGGGCCTTTTAAATAGGTAATTAAGTTAAAATGAGGCTGTTAGGGTGAGGCCTAGCCCAATCTGACTGATATCCTTATAAGAAGAGAAGATTAGGACAAATAGAGAGACACCAGGGATCTATGTGCACAAAAGAAAGACCATGTGAAGACCGAGCAAGAAGACAAACATATGCAAGCCAAAGAGAAGGGCCTCAGAAGAAAGAAAACCTGCTGACACCTTGATCTTGTTCTTCTAGATTCCAGAACTGTGAAAAAAATTTTTTCTGCCACCCACTCTGGTATTTTGTTATGGCAGCCCCAGGAAACTCATGACTAATGATGTCAAGCATTTTTTCTTGTGTTTATTGGCCATTTGTATATTTTCTGTGGATAAATGTTTTCTGAGATTGCTCATTTTAAAATTGTCTTCCTATTGTTGAATTGTTGAGTTGTAAGAATTCTTATATATTCTGTATACTATGCCCTTAGCAGACATATGATTTGCAAATATTTCCTCTAATTCTATGGGTTTTCTTTTACCTTGTTGGTAGTTTCTTTGATGCACAAAAGTTTTTGATTTTAATGAAAGCCAACTTATCTAATTTTTCATTTCTTGCTCATGCTTTTGCTGTCATATCCATTTCAAAATCCAAGGCATGAAGATATTTCCTTTATATTTTCTTCTGAGAGTTTTATAGTTTTAGCTGTTACATGTATATTCTTAATCCATCTTGGATTAATTATTACATATGGTGTGAGGTAAGGGCCCAATTTTTTTTTTTTTTTTTTGGCATGTAGCTATGTAGTTGTTTTAGCATGATTTGTTGAAAGATCTATTCTCTCACTATTGAATTGTCTTGACACCTTTGTAAAAAATAAGTTGACTAAAGACACGTGGTTTTATTCTGGACTCCCAGTTCTTTTTATTTATTTATCTATTTATTTTATTTTACCCACAGGGTGTATATGTGCTTGTTTGTTATATTGGTATATTGTGTACTGGTGGGGACTGGGCTTCTAGTTTCCCCATTACCCAAATGGTGAACACTGTACCTGATAGATAATTTTTTATCCCTTGCTCCCCTCCATAACCTCCTCTCATTTGGAGTCTCTAGTGTCTATTATTTCCATCTTTATGTCCATGTGTATCCATTGTTTAGCTCCCTATTATAAGTGAGAACATGTGGTATTTGATTTTCTATTTCTGAGTTAGTTCACTTAGTATAATGGCCTCCAGCTCCATCCATGTTGCTGCAAAGGACATAATTTCATTCTTTATGGCTACATAGTATCCCATCGTGCATGTATGCCACATTTTCTTTATGTAGTCAACTGTTGATGGACACTTAGGTTGCTTCCATGACTTGGCTATTGTGGATAATGCTGCAATGAACATACAAATACGGATGCCTTTTTGATATGATTGTTTCCTTTTCTTTGGGCTGATAGCCAGTAGTGGGATTGCTGGGTCCAGTGGTAGTTCTATTTTTAGTTATTTGAGAAATTTCCATACTGTTTTCTATAGAAGTTGAACTAGTTTAAATTCTCACCAATAATGTACAAACATTCCCTTTTCTCCACATCCATGCCATTTATTGTTTTTCACCTTATAATAGTAGCCATTCTGACTGGTATAAGATGATATTCTGATTTTAATTTGCAATTCTCTGATGATTGCTGATGTTAAGCACTTTTTCATGTGTTCGTTGGCTGCTTGTATTTTTTCTTTTGAGAAATGTCTATTCATATTCTTCTCCCAACTTTTAATGGAGTTGTTTTTTTCTTGTTGAGTTATTTATATTCCTTGTAGATTCTGGATATTAGTCCTTTGTCAGAGGCATAATTTGCAAATATTTTCTCTCATTTGGTGAGTGGTCTGTTTACTCTGTTGATTATTTCTTTTGCTTTTTAGTTTAATTAAGTCCAATTTGTCTATTTTCATTCTTGTTACATTTGCCTTTGGGGTCTTCATCATAAAATTATTTGCCTATGCCAATGTCCAGAATAGTTTTTTTCTATGTTTTCTTCTAGGATTTTTATAGTTTCAGGTCTTACATTTAAATCTTTAATCCATCTTGGGTTAATTGTTGTATATGGTGAGAGATAGAGGTCCAGTTTTTATTCTTCTGCATATGGCTAGCCAATTTTCCCAGCACTATTTATTGAATAGGGTATCCTTTCACCATTGTTTATTTTTGTTGACTTTGTCAAAAATCAGTTGATTGTTAGTATGTGGCTTTATATCCAGGTTCTCTATTCTGTTCCATTGATTAATGTGCCTATTTTTGTACTAGTATCATGCTGTTTTAGTCATTGTAGCCTTGTATTATAATTTGAAGTCAGGCAATGTGATGCCTCCAGATTTGTTCATTTTGCTTAGGATTTCTTTGGCTATTCAGGCTCTTTTTTGATTCCATGTGAACTTTAGAATTTTTTTCTAATTCTGTGGAATATGACATTAGTAATTTGATAGGAGTTGAATGCATAGATTAATTTGAGCAGTATGGTAATTTTAACAATATTGATTCTTCCAATCCACGAGTGTGGGATGTTTCCCCGTTTGTGTTATCTATGATTTATTTCAACAGTATTTTGTAGTTTTCCTTGTAGAGATCTTTCACCTTCTTGATTAAATTAATTGCTAGATATTTTGTGTGTGTGTATGTATGTGTGTGGCTATTGCAAATGAGACTGAGTTCTTGATTTGGCGCTCAGCTTAAATGTTACTGGTGTGTAGAAATGCTGTGGATTTATGTATGTTTATTTTGTCTATTGAAATTTGTTTGTGAAGTCTAGGGGTTTTTTCGAGGAGTCTTTAGGGTTTTCTAGGTATATGATCATGTGATCAGTGGGCAGAGATAATTTGACTTCCTCTTTTCCAATTTGGATGCCTTTTGTTTCTTTCTTTTACCTGATTGCTTTGAGTAGTGCTCCTAGTACTATGTTGAATAGGAATGGTGAGATTGGATATACTTGTCTTGTTCCAATTCTTAAAGGTAATGCAATCAACTTTTTTCCATTTAGTATAATGTTGACTGTGGGTTTGTTGTAGGTGGGTCTTATATTTTTAGGTACTTTTTTATTTTTATTTTTATTTTTTTTAGAGGAATAAAATAGTGGCTACTCCATAGGCAGAGCAGCCAGGTATGGTCTTTCAATGCCTAGTTTGTTAAGGGTTTTTATTATGAACGGACTTCAGATTTTATTGAATGCATTTTTTGCATCTATTGAGATAATCATACGGTTTTTCTTTTTAGTTTTGTATATGTGATGAATCACCCTTTTCAATTTGCAGATGTTGAACCATACTTGTATCCCGGGAATAAAACCCACTTGATCATGATTAATTATTTTTCTGATGTGCTGTTGGATTCAGTTTGCTGGTTTTTTCTTGAGAATTTTTGCCTCTATACTCATCAGAGATATTGGTCTGTAGTTTGCTTTTTTGTGTGTGTGTACTGGCCTGATTTTGGTATCAGGATGACACTGGTTTCATTGAATGAGTTACAGAGAAATCCCTCCTCCTTGAGTTTTTGGAATATTTTCAGTAAAATTGATAGCAGCTCTTCTTTGTGTATCTGGTGAAATTTGGCTATGAATCTCTGGTCCTGGGCTTTTATTTGTTAAAAGATGTTTTTTATTACTGACTCAATTTCATTACTTATTATTGGTCTGTTCAGGATCTCTATTTCTTTCTGGTTCAATCTTGGAGGGTTGTAGGTTTCCAGGAATTTATCAGTTTCCTCTAGGTTTTCTAGTTTGTGCGCAAAGAAGTGTTTATAGTAGTCTCTGAGGATCTTTTGCATTTCTGTGGCATCAGTTTTAATGTCCCTTTTCTCATTTCTGATTATAATTATTTGAATCTCTCTTTTTTTCTTGGTTAATCTAGCTAGCAATCTATCAATATTGTTTATTCTTTTAAAAAACTAACTTTTTGTCTCATTGATTCATTGTGCCTTTAAAAATAATCTCAATCTCATTTAGTTCTGTTTTGATCTTTGTTATTTCTTTTCTGCTGCTAGTTTTGGGTTTGGATTATTATTATTTTTCTAGTTCCTTGAGGTTCAACATTAGGTTGTTAATTTGAGATTTTTCTATCTTTTTTTATGAGGGCATTTAATGCTACAGACTTTCCTCATAGCACTGCTTTTGCTGTATACTAGAGATTTTAGTATGTTGTGTCTCTATTTTTATTTGTTTCAAAAAGTCTTTCAATTTCTGCCTTAATTTATTATTTACCCAAAAGTCATTTGGGAGCAAGTCGTTTGCTTTCATGTACTTGTGTAGTTTTGAGAGTTCCTCTTGGTATTGATTTATAATTTTATTCTACTATGATCTGGGAAGATACTTGTTATTATTTTGATTTTCTGAGTTTATCGATACTTGCTTTATGGGCAAATATATAGTCAATTTTGGAATATATTCCATGTGGAGGTGAGAAGAATGTATATTCTGTTAGATAAAATGTTCTGTGAATCTCTATTAGATTCATTTGGTCTACATCCCAGTTTAAGTCCAGAGTTTCTTCGTTGATTTTCTGCCTTGATGATCTGTCTAGTGATGTCAGTGGGGTGTTGAAGTCCCCCACTCTTATTATATTGCTATCAGTATGTTTTCTTAGGTCTAGTAGTATTTATTTTATGAATTTGGGTGCTCCAGTGTTGGGTGCAGATATATTTAGGATAGTTAAATCTTCTTGTTGTATTGACTTCTTTATCATTTTATAATGACCTTTTTTGTCTTTTTTCTTTTTTTTTTTTACGGTTGTTGGGTTAAAGTCTGTTTTATCTGATATAAGGATGACTACTCTCTCTTGCTTTTGTTTTCCATTTGCATGATATATCTTTTTCCACCCATTTACTTTGAGTCTATAACTGTCTTTAGCCAGTATGTGTGTCTCTTATAGGCAGCACATGTTTGGGTTTTCGTTTTTTATACAGTTTGCCACTCTGTATCTTTTAAGTGGAGCATTTAGGCCACATACATTCAAGGTTAATATTGATATGTGAGGTTTTGTTTCTATCATATTGTTGTTAACTGATTGCCTTGAGATTTCGATTGTGTAATTGCTTTATAAGATCTGTGAGCTTTGTACTTACGTGATCTTTTATGATGGTGAATGTTGTTGTTTAATTTCCATGTTTAGAACTCCTTTGAGGCTGGGCAGTGGCTCACGCCTGTCATTCCAGCACTTTGGGAAGCTAAGGGGGAGGATTGCTTGAGGCCAAGGGTTTTAGACCAGCCTGGTCAACATAGTGAGACACCATCTCTACTAAAACAACAACAACAAAAACAAAACTCCTTTGAGCATTTCTTGGAGGACCAGTCTAGTGTTGATGAATTCCCTATTTCTCCTTGATTTATGAAGCTTAATTTGACAGGATATAAAATTCTTGGGTGGCATTTTTTTTTCTTTAAAGATGCTGAAAATAGACCCCCAATCTCTTCTGGATTGTAAGGTTTCTGCTGAGAAGTCAGCTACTAGTCTGATATGATTATATATATATGCAATTAGACACTTCTCTCTTGCCATTCAGGATTATTTTGTTTACATTGACTTTGGATACTCTTGGTGAAGTTCTTGCAATGTATTATCCAGAAATTCTCTGAGCTTCTCGTATCTGGATGTCAAAATCTCTCCTAAAACCAGGGAAGTTTTCTTAAAGTATTTCTGCAAATAGGTTTTTCATACTTTTTGCTTTTTCTTCTTCTCCCTCTGGAATACCTATAACTTATAGGTTTGTACACTTTTGTATTTCACTAAGGCTTTGTTCATTAAAAAAAATTAAAAAAAATTATGTCTGACTGAGTTAATTTGAAAGACCTGTCTTCCAGCTCTGAAATTCTTTCTTCCACTTGGCCTATTGTTAACACTTTCAATGTATTTTGTAACTCCTTGACTGAATTTTTTATTTCTAGAAGTTTTGTGTGTGTGTATTTTTTTTAAATGACATTTATCTCTTCTTTCATGTCCTAAATTGCTTTTCTGTTTTATTTGTATTGGTTTTCTGCTTTTTCTTGGATCTTACTGAGCTTCTTTAAAATCAGTATTTTGAATTATTTATCTGATATTTCGAAGACTTCATTTTTGTTAGGATTTGTTGCTGAGGAGTTAGTATTCCCCTTTGGGGGTGTTGTTACATTTTGTTTTTTTCATACTTTCAGAGTTGTTTCCCTGGTTATTTCTTATCTGGATAAGCTATCTCTCCTTCTTATTTTTTTATTTTGCTTTCCTTCGGACAGGATTATTTTGCCCCCTTGAGGAGGTGTCTGTACTGTATGATGTGGTGTAGTGTCTTTTGGGTTTGGTTCTGGGTATTTTCAGTGGCAAAGAGCCTGTATACATTCTTTGGTAATAGCCTTTGTATGGTGGCTTTCTCAAATGCTGGTTGTAGTAGTGATGTGCTAAGCATGTGAGCAGCCTCACTCACTGCCTCCTGTGGGCTCAGGGTGATGGAAGTCTCAGGAAGCTTATTTCATTCTCCAGTACTGTGCCCTTGAGTCAGCAGATTTCCTGTTGTGTTGCACCATTCAACTTTCAGGCCAGTAGGTGGCGCTTATGTCTGTTTTTAATCTCCTACATCCTTGTGGTTCTTATGCTTAGTTTTCTACCCATGAGTGAAAATTGGGTATTGAAGTACCCAATTGTTGATGAATTGCCTATTTCTCTCTTCATTTAAATCAATTTATACTTCATATGTATTGGTGCTCTGTTGTTAGGTGCATATATATTTTTGATTGATGTATCTTTCTGATTAATTGATCTTTTAAAAAACATCTTCTTTTATCTATAGTAATATCTTTTGTTTTAAGGTATATTTTGTCAGGTAATTGTATAACCATTCCAACTTTCTTGTGGTTGCTATTTGCGTAATATTTCTCTTTCATCTTTTTACTTTAAGTCTATTTGTATTTTGAATCTAAAGTGTGTTTCCCATAGATATCATGTATTGACTCTTGTTTTTTGATCTAGTCTGAGAATCTCTGCCTTTTGACTGGATTATTTAGTCCATTCACCTTTAGTGCTATTATTGATATAGTTGGAATTATGTTTGCCATTTTCGATTTTTATATATCTCATGTTTCTCTTGTTCCTCTGTTTCTGCTTTACTGCTTTCTTTTGCATTAAGTGAATATTTTATAATGTAGCATTTTAATTTTTTAAATTATTTTTTCACTATATTTTTGAGTCATTAGTGGTTACTCTAGGGTTTTTCTATATACACTGTGACTTATAATAATCAGTTTGAGATTTATACCAAATTAATTCTAGTGAGATACAGAAATGTTACTTCTATATACCTTTGTTCCCTTCCCCCCATTTTTGTGGTAGTATTCTTATTCATATTACATCTATTACATCTAATATCTGAATATTACAAACCCAACAATGCATTGTCATGATAAATTACATGCTTTTATGTTTTTTAAGGATATTGAGGAGAACAAATACACACAAACACACACACACATTTATAGCTTTTGTTGTGTTAGCCTTTTAATTTATCATTTCTGGTTCTCTTCATTTGTTCCTGTGGATACAAGTTGCCATCTGAAGTCATTTCCTTAATCCAATACAGCTTTGCCCCCACCCATCTCTTTTGTTCTATTATTGACAAATATTACGTTTTTATGTTATAGGCTCAACATTACATTATATACTTCTTTATACAATTACTTTTAAAATCATTTAGAAGAAGAAAGGAAAAGAAATGCCCTGACTTTTACAATTAGATAATTACCTTTCCTGGTTCTTTTTGCTTTTTTCATATATATTCCAATTACTCTCAGGGTTCACTTGTTTGTAGCATGAATTTCTTTTAGTACTTCCTATAAGGTAGGTCTGCTAGCAACACATTCCCTCTGTTTTTATTAGGACATGTCATTATTTTACCTTATTTTGGTGGATATAGGATTCTTGGTTAATAATTGCTTTTTTTGGTTCATTCTGAATATGTTGTCCTTCTGGCCTCAATTAATTCTGCTGAGACATCAGCTGTTAATCTTCTTGGAGTTTCAGTCTAAGTGATGAGTCATTTTTATCTTGATGTAGTCAAAATTTTCTTATTGTCTTTAGCTTTAGCTTTTCCACTTTTAGCTGTCTTTTGATGTGACATTGTAATCATACTTTACTTTTTAAATGATGGCCCTTTTTATTTGAAAATATTATTCGAAATTATTTATAATCTCTACTTTGAAAAGTTTTTCTGTTCAATCTGACATCTGATGTCTGTTAAATCTGACATTTGGTAAGTCTTCCAGGCAGTTTCTGTTGTCCACAATTTTTTTTTCAGTGTATTGCTTATTCTTTCCTCCTTCTTTATATGTCTCATAAATTTTTTTGAAAAATTTTAGGTAGTATATTGTAACAATTCTGGGTACTGGTCTTCCGGGGCTTGTTGTTATTTGCTTATTTACTTGTTTGTTGATTGACTAGATTATTTTGGTGAAATTTATTTCTTCCTCAGAAGCATAAAGTCTATAAAGTTGTTTCTCAGGGGATGCAGTTTGATATGCTCACAGTCAGCTGGCAACACAGTGGATTTGGCAGAGCTCTCTTTTGTCTTTTTCTCTGGTCATACCCAGGTATTATGCTCCACTACTTGCTGGCTGATGGCTCTGTTGCTTTCAACAATGCCCTGGAATATAGATTGTTCTATAAACTGACCCAAAAATTTGGGCTTTTTAAAAAAAATTGTTCCTGAGGTCAGTTTTTGAGATTTGTTTTGACCCTAAGAGGGCTCCTCCCAGATGTCTTGCTTTCTATTTCTCTATAGCAAATCATCCAGCTTACAATTTAGGCTATATCTCTAACGAATCTATCAATTTTTTCCCAGTTGCTTTTCACAAACCTTCACTGTTTTTGAGAGTGCCTTTAGGCTTGAAATTGTCCATGGTTTGTTGGAAATGGAGTCAATTTCTTTGGGGAGAGATTTGAAGTATTCTGTTACACAGCGTGCTTCTCTATGTTTGGGCAAAGTCTCTGAGCCACAGCTCTGGTCCTGGAACAAGGACAATGACAGACTTCTCTCTAAATGATATACTCACTTTAAGTGCTAGTAACTTTTGGTGTGTGTGTGAAGTGGTCCTAGTCCAACTCGGCTTGACTCTCCTAGTATGGCACTGATATGGTTTGGTTGTGACCCCACCCAAATCTCACCTTGAATTGTAATAATCCCCACCTGTCAAGGACAGAGCCAGGTGGAGATTGAATCATGGGGGCAGTTTACCCCATTCTGCTCTTGTGGTAGTCAATACATCTCATGAAATCTGATGGCTTTATAAATGGGAGTTCCCCTGCACAAGCTCTCTCTTAGCTGCTGCCATGTAAGATGTGACCTTGCTCCTCATTCACCTTCCATCATGATTGTGAGGCAGCCATATGGGACTGTGAGTCCATTAAACCTCTTTCCTTTACAAATTACCCAGTCTTGGGTATGTCTTTATTAGCAGTGTGGAACAGATTAATACAGGCATCTGTTAAAGCAAACTAAGTATGGCCTGAGAAGGACTCCGTACTTCTATATTTGAGTCCTTGTGGATAAACTGTAACCTAGCTTAATAGCCAGACAAAATTGAAAACCTAATTTAATAGTATGCACCGTAACAATAGTTGAGTGTTGGCCATTCCAGTGGTCATACTTCAACCACTCATAGACTGCTAAGTGTTCAAACAAGGCAAACGCGGAGCTGTAACCAACCTCACTGTTTCTGTACTTCACTTGTGATTCCCGTACATCACTTTAACTTTTTGTCTATACATTTGTTCTGACCGCAAGGCACCCCTGGAGTCTCTGTATCTGCTGTGATTCTGGGGGATGCTCAATTTGTGAATCGTTCATTGCTCAATTAAACTCCTTTAAATTTAACTCAGCTGAAGTTTTTCTTTTATCAGATGATGTCAGAAGCAGGATCCAAAGTGGAGCTTCTAGTGACCCCCAGGAGTGCTGAATAAACACGCAAGGTACATGTAGGACCCGCTTGTGTCCATTGATCTCTCAGAGCAGCTGGGGATCGTGGGTAAGCTCCCTCTTGGATTTTGGAGCTCTGGGGATTTGTGTTTTGAGCTCTCTGAGTTTCTTTGAGCAAATTTCTGATCCAAACTGGGTTTGGAGTTGTGACAGAAACTGGACTGGGTCCAGGAACAGATTTGATCCGGGAATTAACTGGCTTGGATCCAGTTAGAGGCCTCTTACATCTGACTGGGTCAGAAAGGAACTGGTAGTAAGCAGTAATATTTCAGGGGTTATAGAGTTTGGCTTTTGAAAATTCACAAGGATTTTTGTGTTCTGCCCTTTTGTTCATTTTTCTTGCGTGCATCGGCAGGGAAAAATCATTGGATAAGTTAATCAAGAGAGCCTGAGAGTAAAGCCAATATTTTAGGTAAAAATGGAATCCTTAATTTCTGGAAAACTGAGTTCCTTCTGGCTTATACTTTAGGCCTGGGAGGCAGCGAAGTCTTACAGAAATGGCAAAATCTTACTAAAGGTAACTTACAGTGGAATGTTCCAAATGAACAACAATGCACTGAAGTACATTTAAAAATGAGGGCTCTCGGTAAAGTCCCTTTTGGCTAAGAACAGGGTTGGCACTACGGGATGTCAACTGCTGTTTTCTTTGGAATAATCTGCCTTGCACTCTTTGCTGACAACTATGGGTGACAGAATTAGGATCGTGGGACATGGAGAGCTTTTTCCTCCCCCAAAAGGGAAAACTTGAGAGCTGATGGGACTGCTGGAAAAAAAATCCTTTCACAACAGCAGCTGCAGCCGCCTGAACTTCTCAGTGTCACTGCAATGGGTTGGTCTTTCTCTGGCCTTCCTGAGCATTTTGCCTTGCCCACCCTGCCACAGGCAAACCTTTTCTCTCTCTCCTTTCTGTTTTTCATCTTTTCTGTTACTCAGGGCAACCATCATGCCCAGACACCACGTGTTGAAACTCCTAGTCAGAGGTTGGATTAAAGATGATGGGGCCCATCTGAGGGCAAATTTAAGCCTTGCCAGTTTGATATCGGGTGCTAAGCAGAGTGGCTAATGTCTGTTTTATCGCATGTATTTTATTCTGGCCAGAATGAAAAAAGATAATTTTCCTTTATGATGCGGCTTGTCCCCCAGTGCTATGGTGCGGCAAGCTGGGTTACCGGGGCTACTCAGGGAAAGGGAACACAGAAACCTGGCATACAGGCAAAAGGGTAAGAATTTCTTACCAGTCAGATTTCTGGCTTCTCCCTCTCTGGCAGACAGTTGATTAAATGGTAAAAATCGCTGTTTAAGCCAGGCATGGTGGCTCACACCTGTAATCCTAGCACTTTGGGAGGTTGAGGTGGGTGGATCGCTTGAGGTCAGGAGTTCAAGACCAGCCTGGCCAACATGGTGAAATCCCATCTTTACTAAAAATACAAAAAATTAGCTGGGTGTGGTGGCGGGTGCCTGTAATCCCAGCTACTCGGGAGGCTGAGGCAGGAGAATCACTTGAACCCAGGAGGTGGAGGTTGCAGTGAGCCAAGATCACGCCATTGCACTCCAGCCTGGGCAACAAGAGTGAAACTCCATCTCAAAAAAAAAAAAAAAACAAAAAAAGTCACTGTTTATCTCTTCTGTAAAGTTTTGATTAATGCAAAAAAGAATTCCGAGGCTAGTCTTAAACTGATATATTTGTGCTATGAATTTGTTTTTCTGTGTCAAGGGGTACCTTAGAATAAAACATGGGCTTAGGACCCCATAAGCTCGCTGCTCAAGATGGCCCAGCAGGCTGGTCAATAACAAACTTTCCTGCAGGTCCCTGAAATAAACAAACAAAAAACTGGATGGGGTCTCCATCTTGTTTCATGTCCTTGGGAGCTTGACCTTGTAACCACATGGCAGTACTTTCTCTTGGTCTCCACCTTCCAGGGAACACGAATTTTAGGTTTTATGTCATAGTTAGCTCTAAAAATTATCTTAAGTAGTTAAAAGCCTCTACAAGTTCAAAATTAACTACTCTAGACTCCTTCTGGGAAGAACAGTGGAGCTTTCCCTGTGCTATAGCTTGGTACCTAAGGTTTTGGCCTTTCACACTAGAAGTCCAGGTTCAATTCCCTGTTTAGAAAGCAAGCCTTTTCTGGTTTAATATCTACATAACCTTGTCTAGTCTCTTCTCCACTGTGGACTATCCTAAGTTTTCCTTTCTCTGAGCACCTGGGAGGTTACCTTTGGTAAAGTTCAAAAGCCAGAAATATTGGCCAAACTGGGTAATAAGAAATTTTAAAAGGATATTATTAAAGGGTGCTATGGCTAAAAGTCAGCTTAATTAAAAGCAGATATTCAAGCTCTAAGAGCCTGGATTCCGTGGGAAAAACAGAAGGCACCAGAAACCCATTTCCTGGCCCTGTTCTTCCTAGGGCTCCACCCTAAAGCCAATAACCAATTAAGAAACTTAAAAACTGGCAAATGAAAAATCTTACAACTACTGTAGTAATCTTCTTATGTCTATTTGTGTAATTATATATGTGTTGTGTGTAATGTTTATATAAAAGAGCTCCAATTAATTGGCTTAAACAAAAACAAGTCCTTAAATAAAATATTTTGAAAGCAAAATAAAAACTGTTAGGCCTTTTAGTTCATGTAACTTTAGTAATTATTGGGAAATAAAAGCAGCTTTAAAGATTATTGATAAAATAAGCATATTTTGTCTAAATTATGCAGGTCAGATATTAGGTTTGCTAAATGCTTTAAGGTCATAAACTGCTTTGACTTTCGAAAATTGTTCAATTTATTTTGAAGACATTAAATTCTAAATAAGGCCTGGGGATATATGGAATTAGCCATGCCCCCTAGCTATGCAAAGAAGGTTATAAAGAAAGAGATTTTACATAAGAAAGGATGTTTTTTGGTAAATTATTGTCCTAAAGTAAAATGACTGGTTGTTTAAAAAGAGGGATGTTTAGGGCAGGTCAGAAAGTCTAAACATGTCATACATGGTATGTGTAAGTCATGACATAATTTATTAAAAGAAATTAATGCCAGAAATGTTTTACAATTTAAAGGTGATTAGGCTTCCTAAATGCTTCATAAAATGCCACTATGTCTCTTAACTGTACAGCTTGCTTGCTCTACAGCTAGGTGAGGCCTGGGACATATGGAGTTAGACACTGGAAAGACTCAGATCTTGTCTGCATTTCTGTCTGGGTTGTAGGCTCCACACCTAGTACATAATTAAAATCCCTTACTTACCAAGGTTTTCATCAAAAGTAAAAGTTCCTAAGAGTTAACATTTTAATATGTAATTGAGACTACTGAAAAAATAAGTTTACATACAAGGTTTGTAAAGGGAATAAAATGTGTTTTTGTAAGAGATTATAAAAAGTATGGGAATGTAAATTTTTGTCTAGGTTAGAGGGTTAAAGATTTATTTTGAATTAAAAAGCTAAAGGTTAGAACAAGTTGTGAATGGTTTATAAAAATTAATTATAAGAGATTCTATGTGTGAATGTATTGGCTAAAGTTAAAATGGCATTATTCAGGTTTTTTTTCTATAAATTGGACATTGGAATAGAAGAACAACAGAGTTTTCTTAGAACATTGTTCTGCTCTGAGAAAAAAAGTTGTAAAGGGTTATAAAAGGCTTATGAAAATCTTACCTTATGGTCAAACTAATTAAAACAATAGATTAACAAAATGTCATTAAAAACTAGCTTTAACACAAAAAATACACTAATGGAAATATGAAATTTTTCTCTTTTAAAAAGGATTTTTATATAATATTAAAAGAAAAAGGTTTTAGTTTACCTTTTAAGTAAGCTACAAAAGGGAAAAGTGGAAGGAAGGAAAGAAAGGAGGCAGAGTCAATTGTCCTAATGGTATCTTCATTGGATCTTGTTTGGAAAGCTGAGTCTCCTCTCTATCAGAATGTTTTGTCCTTTAAAAAATTTTGGAGTTAACATTTTGACTAAATGAATGACTTATGGTAACCTAAGATTCTATTTTGTAATATCCAATATTTTAAACCTTTGGTATTTAACAAACCTTTCAAAATCAAGCTCTAGATTATCATGCTAAATCAGCCAATACTAAAATTGTTTAAATATACAATTTAAATGAACTCCCTGGTCTAAGTCAAGTTACCTATGATAACCCATTAGTTATCAGTGCTATGCATCTAAATTGGAGAAACAAGTGGTATTCAAGAGGACATGAGTCTAATGTTAAGGATGGACTCATGAAGAATCAGGAAAGCCTCCTAGTCCTTCCCGAGTCCTTAAAGCTTTTGTTATTAAAGGTTCTGCATTCCATGACTCATCATGGAAAAGATAAAATAATCCAAATAGAATATATTGATGTGGTGACTTACAGATTGTGGAAATATTTTAAAACTAATGTTTGGTTTCATATTCCTGGGAAGGCAATCAAAGCTTCAGGTACATTTGGCTACCTAATGTGTCATTTAAACATTTATAAAGAGATTTCATTCAATTGTCATTTTCAATGCATGTTTTCTGGTTGTATAAAAGCTTTCCCATGCAAGAATGCTGATGTAACAGTAGATTATTGTGCTACCATGTATTTTCACCAGGTAAAGACCTTCACAATCTAGAACCTGAAGATTGGATCTTCTGAAAACATCAGAGAAAGACTATCCTTGCCATCCACACTACAGTAAAACTTTGGAGCCCTGAACCTTGGATTTATAATCTCACAACTGAGAAGGGTCCCTCCATACTCCTGGAACTGTACACCCATTGGAACCCTTAAGGTAAAACTAACCAGGAAAGTTTCTCCCCAGAAAAAGATGGCATCCTTGATGTGAACAGCTTTTCCCAAGATCACAGATCAAAACTTCTACTATCATGAGACTCTTATCTTTGAATATTTTTACCTTGTTTATGCCTCTATGAGCAATAGAAATGAAAAGTGGGTCTATAATGTGCACTTATAGGGTATAATTTTATTTGTGAAGGATTTTGCAGCAAGCCAGCCTTATACATAAATAAACTTATACTTTAATAGATAAAAGATGAAGGCCCAAGGTAGGTGAGAAACTTTAGTGGTACATACGTTGCCTCATAATCAGTCAAAACTCCTCTTAACCCACATCATGGATTAAAGAGAACATTGCCAGGAGGGCTTCACTCTTCTAGAAGGACATCATTTGTTAGGTCCTTTTTCCATGGTTTAGAATAAAAGAGGCAATAATTAGAAACGTGTCCCTCTTAATAGGCATGCGTTCAAATAAGGCAAACGTGGAGCTGTAGCCAATCTCGCTGTTTGTGTACCTCACTTCTGATTCCTGTATGTCACTTTAACATTTTTGTCTATAAATTTTTTTCTGACCAGGGGGCACCCCTGGAGTCTGTCAATCTCCTGTGATTCTGGGGGCTGCCTGAATCATGAATCATTCATTGCTCAATTAAACTCCTTTAAGTTTAATTTAGCTGAAGTTTTTCTTTTAGCACACCCTTTCCCCATGAGCCAGGGAAAGGGCAACTGAGGCCCCAGTATTTTCAGTGGCACCAAGGTACACCCTCTATTCCATGAGTAGGGTCTGGAGAGAAGGGAGTCCCCACCTCTCAACCAGATTTCAGAAACTATAGTAGATCTTCTATCCTCAAGGAAATGCATCTAATTTCTGGTATCAGAATAAAGGAGAAGTAGGCAAGACTGTTCTATAAGATGAGTTAGCATGCTGGAGGGTTTTTACACTCAGGAACGGGATCTCTAGGGAACAGATAGTAAAGATTCCTACTAATCTGGGCAAATAGAGCTTAGTGTTGCATTACAGCTGTTTTCTAAGATGGCCAATACTGTTCTACTCTCTTCCTCCATTCAGTACCTTTTTTAAAACAATTACTCAGAGGTCATTGCTTATATCCCAAACTACTTATTAGGACAATATCAGTTATAAAATGTTGCTGGATTCTCTTTGATTTGTCTCAGCTTCCCATCACTTGCTGCTAGGACCCTCATATCATAAGCTGGGAGACTGGTTGATATACATAGCTCCTTACCTATTTTATAGTGTTTTCCAGTCTTTTATTTCATATGAATTCTGATTGCCTAACAAGAAATTTTCTTATCCTACCAAATTTCTCACTAAGAGGAAATGTCAAGCCTCTAAAGCTCTTCCCATCTATCTGTACTCACAGTTAAACTGAACTGCAGAGACTGGTACGAGTAGCTGATTGAGGAGGTAATGAAATATCCCAGGCTGCTTTTGGCAGTAACTCTGAATCACCCAAGGCCAGCCAAGGCAAACTTTAAAGGCAAAAACCCGGACTAAATGGATGAATTTATTCTAATATATTTTAGTCCACATGCCTCTGCAAATTGTTTACAGGTTTTGTCTGCCTTTTGACTAGTAGAATTTTTTGTTGCATTCGGATAGATCATTGATGAACACTGCTAGTTTCCTGGGCCATTGAAAATTTGCCTTTCTTACTGGGTTTTCATGAATGTTTCTCTGGTAGAGAAAGGAGGTTAAAAAAATGAGAGATTGCTAACTTTCTATCATCATAAAGTCTAGATTTGGATACTGTTTTATGGCAAAGACAGTAATGTTCCCCCAAATTTCCTAGAATTCTTGCAGTTGGGTTGAGTCATGTGGCTAGTTGTGGTCAATGGGCTCGAAATGACATAAATTGCCTCTGATATGAATCTTAGAAGAGTCCACACAAATGTCTCCAGCTATCTGTTACTTTTCTCTATTGACCAAAAAGGCCATATGGTAGAGCCTTCATCATCCTGAATAATTGGGAAGAGATCTTGTTGACCCAACAGTTGATAGGAGCCCTGGCAAGTAGTGTGAGCCACAATAAACTATTTTTGGTACAAGCCAGTGAGGTTTTTAGGGGTGGTTTGTTATTGCAGTTGCCTATCCTGACTAATGTATTTTTCTACATACCTAAACCATCAGGTTTCATCAAAACATTGTTGGAAAATAAGAACATCTCTAGATTATTTGTTGGCTTTTCATTCAAGTTGAATATGTACATATCTATTGGTTGAAAAAATTAATAGGGATGGTAGACATGTTATTCTTAATAGGACAGGATAATGGTTTTTGAACATTCTCCCTGCTGTATATTAGCTTTGCTTTTAAATAAATACAGTAGTGATGTGTGTTTATCAGTGTTTATTCCCCCACTATTGGATAACAGGGGCTCCTTGATCTAAAATGATAGGTAAGTGATCCCCTCTACTGTCCTAAGGTCATTACTTATTGACACCTCTCCATTATGCCTAGTCAATGTGTGATAAAAGATTGCATGGAAATGACAGGCATGAACCAGGATCTTTTCTCCTCTGTCCTCTTTTTCATTTGCCTTTTGATGTTTCTGCTGCTATTTGGCACCTCCACTAGAAGATTAGAAGGGGAAATGAGAGGAAATTAAGCTCTTTTCCTGCAGACTAGCAGTTCTGATTTTTAAAGGGTACCTCAGGGTATTGTTTCATCTACTTATGAGTTTCAGGAGTGTGTGTTTGTATGCGTGGTGGTGGGGGAGAAGTTAAAGAGAGAAAGACAGAGAGAGACAGACAGATATAATTAAACATGGAGTTTGAGTTTCCATGTTATCTGATTCTAGGAATTTAGTGTTGCCTCCATATTTATCAAGGATTCTAGTCCTTTACCATAATTTACTATAATGTATTATATTTCTCTCTCTCTCTCTCTGTGTGTGTGTGTGTATGTATGTAAGAGAGAGAGAGAAGAGAGAAACAGAGAGTGAGACAGAGACAGAGAGAGAGAAGAGAGAAACAGAGAGTGAGACAGACAGAGAGAGAGAGAGAGAGAGAATTAAACAGATTTTCAGAGTTTCCACATTATCTGATTCTAGGAATTTAGTGTTGCTTCTATATTTACCAAGAATTATAGTCCTTTAATTATTATGGAGGATAACTAAAAATATCCTGCATAATAATTTAAAAATTCCTTATTTTCAAGTGGCATAATGACTTTCTGTGCTAAGATCACTTGAAAATGTTAATTAAAGAAATCTATTTTCTCAAAAAAACTAAATGTGCATACTTTACACCTGTGGCAAATAATATAAAATTATAATTTGCCTTTGAGCTTAATCAAAATCAGCTTTAAATTTATTAGGCACCTGACTTTATTTTTAATTGAGACCATTTTGTTCAGTATGTAGTTTAAATCATGGAAGCATAGTTACTTCTCAAGCAATTCCTTTAAGACTTGGGGCTTCTGTGTTTGAAGGGATCCAGGGCTTACAGTATGGTCAGTACCCGCATACCAATTTAAGATTTTTCTTATTCAGTAAGATGTTTTCTAAGATGAAAGAGATGGGTATATTCTATGTAACAGAGATAAATGTAAAATTTTATTCACCCTATGGGAAAAATTTGGATAGATTCCTCTTGGCAGTGAAAGGTATAAAATGAACTTAAAGGATGACTCCCATAACATAATATTGAGTGAAACAAGAATAAACACATTATGGCTCCATTTATAAAATATTTTTAAAGTAAAATTAAGCAATTTATTGTTTAAGGACACATGTTTGGTAAAACCATAATGAAAAACACATGGAAATGAACACAAAATACCATCTAATGCTTACTTTGGGGAACGGGAAGAGAGCCTCAAAGAGAGAGAAGTATGTGGAGGCTTCTACCACTTTAGTGTTATATTTCTAAAGTTGAGTCGTGAATACACAGATGTTGATTTCTATTCTAGTTCTTTACACTGTACATATGTTTTCTATACTCTTTTGGAACTATACTGTATTTTATATATAGTTCGGTAAGTGATAGTTCAATATGAATTGTTGATGTGATATGACTCACTCAAAAGAGTTAGTGTCTCTTGTACATAATATTGTTAAAAAACTTGGAATTAAGGAAATTGAAGGTATTGTCATATCCAGCCTTGATCAGACCATGCTTTAGTACTTTGTTCAGTTATATGCACACCACTTTAAGAGTGATACAGACAAACTAGATTATGTTTAGGGGACAGTGATGAGGCTCGTAATGATTCTTGAAACTATATATGATAAATGATTCTTCATATATTTGAAGGGAAGACATGAGAATGAGAGCTTAGATTTATACTACATACTCAAAAGAATAGAATCAAAATTAATAGATGATGCAACAAGAAAATATTTTATCGTAACAAAAATAGATTTTATCATAACAGAATCAAGAACTTACTAATAACTACATTTGTTCAATGAGTCATCTTGATACATAGTGAGTTTCTTACTGGTGGAGATGTTCTAGCACAGGTTGGATGATCTCTTCGTGGGTTATTATCAGGAGATATCCCGAAAAGTCATTCTGGGTCCTGAAATTCTTCGAAGATTTCCAGAAATCTCTAGTCAACCTGAAATTTCTATTCAAGATCTCTTAGTTAAGTGGCAGCAGAGTGAGTAAAAGCACAGAGTCTAGAACCAGATTCCTGGATTGAATCCTGGCATTTTCAATTACTACCTGTATAGTAATTGAGAAAATTACTTCTCTGTGTTTCCTTTTTGCAATCCATAAAATGGGTCTATCAAGCTCACAGAGTGGTTATAAGACTTAGAAGAATGCCACATAGTAAGTGCCACTGAAGTTTATTTTTTTAAGAAATAATTTTTTCTAAAGATCATTCAGTTTACTTTGAATCAATTTTTTCTAAAGATCAGTCATTCAATTTACTTTGAATCAATTATATTTGTGCTTTTGTTTTAAATGAAAAACTTTCTCTCTCTTCCTATGAGCAAATATATTTAATTATCCTCTGACATACAAGGGTATTGGAGTTTTTTTTTTTAATTTTGTGAGCCCTAAATTCTAACAATTCCAGTAAGTGTAGAATTTTAAACTGAAAAATCTCTTAACCTGACTTAAATGGCTTTAGAATAGCTTTGTTAACATTATCACAGAACCACAGAACCCAAAAATCCAAGAAGAACCTGAAAGAATAATTTAGCCTCTCTTACTCTTGGAATTAGGTACCTTGTCTGCAAAGTCTCCTTGCCCTTGAGGGATTGCTGCAAAGCCTGTCTCATTGTTCAATCTTTGCATGGCTCCTTCAATCATTGCTAACAGGAGGTGGATTGTCTGTTAAAAGTTAATGATGGTGAGCCAGGGAGTAGTGCTGTTTTCAGTTTATTTGCAACAGTGGAAAGGGCAAACCTATTCATCTCAATTAAAATGTAACTGTTTACATTGGAAGCTTAAGTTTTAGGACACACCATGTCCTGCTTTTGAAAAGACAGTTTGTAGGGTAAGAGATGTTACAGTGATATTATGGAGGCCACAAGAAGTATATTTTCTGGTCATTGGTAGAAAACAATGATTAAAATCAGGTTTCTTTTGTAGGAGATACTGGTCACATTTTCTAAAATGTTGACTATGAGAGAAGAAAACAAGAATTATTAAATCTAGGTCTCTGATGGGAAGTAAGAACAGAAATAAGGGCAGGTGAAAGGAAGGCCAGACATGGTTTCCACAGGTACATTTCCTGCTGATGATTGGTAGTGGCTGGGAGGGGACAGAAGGCAGGGAGATGTGAATTGATGAGGCACAGAGTATACCTGGGAATGGTGAGACTTGAACCTCAAGTTATAACCTAAGATTCACATAAATCTTGAAAAATATACTCTTGTTTTGTTCCAGACATGGAGCCATACCTATTCTAACTTCTCATGAGTGATTTGAGCATTGTGACACCTCTATAGGAGATAGAGAAAAGGCAGAGAGAGAGACTGTCAGCTTGGAATGCCTCTAGGTGATGCTGGAGATAGCATCAATCAGGGCTTTCTGGGTGTGGTGTAACCCAGAATAGCAGTCAGGATAGGCTAGGTACTGCTGCTGTGACAAAGTATTTTCCAATCTTGATGGCTTACAACCTCAGAGGTTTATTTTTTCTTATATTACATGCTTCCCCTGTTTCTCTCTCTTTCTTCATAATTCCCTAGAATAGGGGTGTCCAATCTTTTGGCTTCCCTAAGCCACACTGGAAGAAGAAGAATTGTCTTGGGCCACACATAAAATACACGAACACTAACAATAGCTGATGAGCTTTAAAAAAAATTGCAAAAAACTCTCATAATGTTTTAAGAAAGTTTACAAATTTGTGTTGGGCCTCATTCAAAGCTGTCCTGGGCTACATGTGGCTGGGAGGCCATAGGTTGGACAAGCTTGCAAAAGAGGCTAGACAAGTGAGCTTTTTGTGCTTTCCTGTCTTGTTGGCACTTCCTCTTTGTCATAGTCCTCTCCTTGCCATAGGGGTAATTCTCTGGGGCTATAATAGTTAAAGAACAACAAAAAAGAACATTGGTTTAATATTTTCAAAATGTTAACCCCTTTAAATATTTAATGAAGTGGAGATGTTGTAAGTATAAATGTGAAAGCTATTAGAAAAATTCTGTTAATTGGATATATAGAGAGAAATATAGGCTGACTGCTAAATATATGCAGCCTTTCTAGCCTCATTGGTGGATGGTAATGCCATTTGGTGAGATGAGAATTGGTTGAGAGGTGGGGGAAGGTTTCGAGGGAGAAATTTGTCTAGACTTTTATTAATCTTTTGCTAGCTTAAAAAGTATAATTATAGGTGATTTTTTTCTTCCCTATTTTTCAGCCCTAAATTTTTCGTAAAAGAGGATTTGATAGTGAAATAACCTAACACTGAAGAAAATATGTAGGTTACATTCTGAGATCTGTGTCTGGGATATCCCAGGCTGGCTTGGGCCTCATCTGAGACTGAGGAATGTTGCCGAAGGAGGCTGGGATGAGCCTCCTGTGGTTTCTTAGATGGTCCTTGCTGGGTAGACAGGGTAGGGCATATGGCTCAGATTGCCAAGATTGTGCTAAATGCCCTCATTTGGTTCAGAATGGTTTGATGGATGCTTTTGATTTTTTTTTTTAATGCTTCTCAGCTTGAAAACATTTCCAGTTTTTGTCCTTTTCATGGGAATTTATTGAACATAAGTAAGTCGGATGTTATTTTTGTTAACTAGAAGACTTAATCGTGTAACATGACAAAAGAAAGAAAGAAAAAGGATTTACGATTCTAAAGAATGGGCAATTCCCTTGAGGGGGTGGGTCATTCAGTGAAGCTGTTTGTTTGGCCTGGGTTTTCTTTAAGTTTATTGTTCTCACTCAGTTGAGATTTTGAGTGTTTCTGACTACCTTCCTCAACTCTATCACTCTTTCTATGGCTTGTGGTTGGAATACAGGGCCATCCAAGTAGCTTGTGGGGTCCCAGGCAAATGCCCTTTGACTCTCAACACCTTTTAGAAAGGTACATTCTCTTTCAAGGAAAAATGAAGCCATGTAAGGGAAGCTTATGTACAAAATAGGATAATCCAGTTAACTCAGGTTATGGTGATTTGTCCTTTTTGTGTGTTTGTTTCAGCTGTTGCTATTGAAAACTCTTATAGAAGAATTTAGTTATTTCTTACTTTATTTTATTTAGTTAATAATTTTAGTAAATGGATTTACTTTTTCTATGGCAAATGAGAACCTAACAATACTTCAGAATCATAGGACATTTACATATACAAGACATTTATTGATCTTCCCACACCATCTAACATTTCTACATGTTTTGAAATGTTTCTTCAATAGACGTGTTCTGAAATGTTTTGAAATGTTTCTTCTATAAACTGTTCACTCCTTTTTCCCTAAATGTGTATTATATGTTGGTATTATACTGGGTGCTCAGAATTATCTTTAAGAATGATGGGGTGGGCCGGGCATGTGGCTCATGCCTGTAATACCAGTACTTTGGGAGGCTGAGGTGGGTGGATCACCTGAACCCAGGAGTTCCAGACCACCTTGAGCAACATGGAAACCCCATCTCTACTAAAAATACAAAAACTAGCCTGGTACCTGTAGTCCCAGCGACTGGGGAGACATGCATGAGAATCACTGGAACCCAGGAAGCAGAGGTTGCAGTGAGCCGCGATTGTGCCATTGCACGCCTGGGTGACAGAGTGAGATTGTCTCTCAAAATAAAAATAAAATAAAATAAATAATGATGAGGCCCACTTGGTTTCTCAAGAAGTACACTTGGTTTCTCAAGTTGCCCACTTGGCCCTCCCGCAAGTTGTACTTTCCTTTCTTTTCCTTCCTTTCCTTACTGTTCTAAAGCTTTTAAATAAACTTTCACTCCTGCTCTGGGAAAAAAAAAAAAAAGAATGATGGGAAACACAGGGGCTGCTAAAATCAAGATCAAGTCCTGTACCTGGTCTTGGGCTGCTTATAAGCTAGTTGGAAAGAAAAGACACACACTTGGAAAAATAGCTAAAATATGACAAGTGTCATGTGAGCAAAGCATAGAAAAAAAGGCCATGGAAGTTCAGCAAGGGTATAGTCTCCGTGCGCAGAACAATCTGATAAGCCTTCTCAGAAGAAATGGAATTGGAGCTGGGATCTGAGGTTTAGATTAGCAGAGAGGGCAGTGGGAAGGACATTTCAGGGAGGAAAGAAGCAAAGACACAGAAATGAAAAAGTAGAATACATGTTTGGGTGGGGCAGGATGATGAAAGCAATGAGAAGATTAATTTGTTTGGAGCAGAAATCCTCCCATCCCCATCACCAATCCTATTAACTCAAGGGTTCATTTAGTTAAAGTACAGTAAAGCTTCAGTCCCTTACTTACCCTTTTCAGTCCCAGTTTCCTTATTTGTAAAATGAGGTTAATCATACCTACCAGCCATAGATTAAATTATTAAATGATTAAATGGATTAAATGAGATAGGATACTAAAAGGAAGGTGTTGAGCAGGGTTCCTCATACTTTATCATCCCTCTTCACTCAATTCATTGCATTCAGTTTAATTCCAGTGCTGTCTGTCATACTATGAAGACATCCCCTATGCTACTCCCTCTTGAGGATAATTTAAATTTGACTATTATTGCATTTCTCTAAACCAGTTTCTAGTCACTTTCTGGTTTAGGAGAATTTTCTTGGCATAAACCATCTGTATATGCAAAGGAGACCAATGTCACATTTGAGGGCTTTAAATAATTCCTCACTAACCAGTTCAGGGTGGCTAGAGTATAACAAGCTAAAAGGGAGTGGTTGGCAATAAGAAAGGTGTCTCAGTTTGTTTTCTCTTGCTATAACAGAATACTTGAAACTGGCTAATTTATAAAGAAAAGGAATTTATTTCTTACAGTTATGGAAGATGAGAAGTCCAGAGTTCAGCGGCTGCATCTGGTAAGAGCCTTCTTGCTAATGGGGATGCTGCAGAGTCCTGAGGCAGTGCAGAGCATCACATGGCAAGGGGGCTGAGTGGGCTAACATGCTAGCTTAGGTTTTTCTTCCTTTTCCTATATAGCACAGTTCCCTTCCAATGATAACCTATTAATTCATTAATCTGTGAATAGACTAAGTCATTCATGAGGGCAGAGCCCTCATGATCCAATCACCTCTTAAATGCCTCACTTCTCAATACTGCCTGATATGGTTTTGGCTGTGTCCCCACCTAAATCTCATATTGAATTGTAGTTCCCATAATCCCTGCATGTCAAGGAAAGAACCCCATGGGAGGTAATTGAATCATGGCAGCGGTTACCTCCATGCTGTTCTCATGATACTGAGTGAGTTCTCATGAGATCTGATGGTTTTAGAAGGGGCTTTCCCCCACTGCTCTCTGCACATCTCCTGCTGCCATGTGAAGAAGGACGCGTTTGTTTCCCCTTCCACCATGATTGTAAGTTTCTTGAGGCCTCCCCAGCCCTGTGGTACTGTGAGTCAATTAAACCTCTTTCCTTTATAAATTACCCAGTCTCAGATATGTCCTTATAGGGGTGGGAGAAGGGACTAATACGTAAATTGGTACCACAGAGAGTCGGGCGCTGCTGTAAAGATACCTGAAAATGTGGAAGCAACTTTGGAACTGGGTAACAGGCAGAGGTTGAAACCATTTGGAGGGCTCAGAAGACAGGAAAATGTGGGAAAGTTTGGAAACTCCTAGAGACTTGGAGGGCTAAGAAGACAGGAAGAAGTGGGAAAGTTTGGAACTTCCTAGAGACTTGTCGAATGGCTTTGACTAAAATGCTGATAGTGATATGGGCAATAAAGTCCAGGCTGAGGTGGTCTCAGATGGAGATAAGGAACTTGTTGGAAACTGGAGTAAAGGTCACTCTTGCTATGCAAAGAGACTGGTGGCATTTTGCCCCTGCCCTAGAGATCTGTGGAACTTTAAACTTGAGAGAGATGATTTAGGGAATCTGGCAGAAGCAATTTCTAAGTGGCAAAGTGTTCAAGAGGATGCAGAGCATAATTTGCAGCCTGATGATGTGACAGTAAAGAAAAACCCATTTTCTGGGGAGAAATTCAAGCCGGCTGCTGAAATTTGCATATGTGATGAGGAGCCAAGTGTTAATCACCAAGGCAATGTGGCAGCTGTCTTCAGGGCATGTCAGAAACATGTCAAAGTTCTCAGGTATCCCATAATCCCCATGTGTCATGGGAAGGACTTGGTGGGAGGTAATTGAATCATGGGGGTGGTTACCTCCATGATGTTCTCGTGATAGTGAGCAAGTCCTCATATGAGATCTGATGATTTTATAAGGGGCTTTCCCCTCCTTTTCTCTGCACTTCTTTCTCTTGCCAGCATGGGAAGAAGCCATGCTGAACTGTGAGTCAATTAAACATCTTTCCTTTATCAATTACCCAGTCTTGGGTATGTCCTTATTAGCAGCATGAGAATGGACTAATTCCCTGCCACATTTGGGGTTAAATTTCAACACAAGTTTTGGTTTGCTATTCAAACCATAGCAAAAGGATACTTTCCTTTTTTTAGTTTTATCAACATCTTCTAGGACATAAATTTAATGGTAAACAACAGGTAAAATAAATGACATTGCTCCCAGGAATGCAATTAAAACCTAACTGCTATTGCATTTAATCCGTAGAGGAATGTGACCCAGGTCTGGGGAGAGGGAGCACTGCATTATGTCTCATTCCCATGCCATGTGAGAATGTTTACACCAGCTTGAGTTGTGATGGGGTCATCCATATCATTTGGTTCTTGTCCTTGTGACTCACTGCTTCTACTGTAGAGTTAGCTTCCTGCAGTGGAAAAGGGAGGAGTTATTTTCCAGACCATATGGAGTAGAAAACAGCAGATTGACATAGGTTTTGTGGAAGCTAAAGGCACATAAACCGAAGCCTCCCAGAGTGTAACCTTGCAAAACTCTTTTAAATAGTATTTTCATAGAGGTGTTTAGTATTTAGGATCTATCTTAAAACCTTAAGATTCCAAAGTTAGCTTATAGAAAATGGGTGAGAGAGGATAAATTGTATTAGGTATGGAATTTCACTGCCTCTGCTTATGTTTCCAGGTTGGAGAAGCTGGCGAAAAGAATGCTTCCCTTTGATTTACCTGGGCTGGGGGTATGACAATGTCCATGTGTGTGTATAGGAGATTCTTGTACTTAAACTCAGTAAATGTGTGTTTCTTTGGTCCTATGCTGGGTGGAGGGTTCAACTAAGGTATTGCTAAGGAATATGGATGAGCCAAAAGGACTGGAAAGTTTCAAATGCATGTGTGTTTCCAACTAATATTGGAGAAAACTTTTTTTGGCATCGAACACTGGCAATTTATAGACTTGTTGATTAATAGTGGATTTACCTTCAAAGTGTACCTGGATTATACAGGAATCTAGCTTCCCTGTCTAACTCATTCATCATAAGCTTACTGAATAACTACTATGGACTAGGCATGTGTTAGATGCTGGGGTAGAAAGATAAACAGGACACAGTCCCACAGGAATTATAGTCCAGTGGAGAGAGGTGTATATAAACAGTCACAGAACAATGTGATAAGTATTATGATGAAGGAATATGTAATAACTGCTAGCAAAGAGAAGGAAACATTTAAACCTGCTTGGGAGTGGAGGGAAAAGTCAGAGAAAGCTCTATAGAAAAGCTAACTGTATAATATGTTTGGTAGGATGAGTTACTTGGCAAATGGGCTGGAGTAACACACCCAACTGAGGAATATGTTGCCTCCAAAATCCAAAGAGCCCCATTAGGCATTGTGGTTTTTTTTTTTTTTTTTTTAATCGTAGGAAGCACTAGATGCAATAGCTTATTCTTTGCTTTTTAATTCTTTTAATTCCTGCAAGATAAATAATCCAAGCCAAAATGAAGCAGAAATATCATTAGACTGTCACCAGTTAAGGCTCCAGATTAATTGTCTGAGAGGTAGAGAAGAGAAACGGGAAAGCAGAAATAGACTTTAATTTAAAACACAAGCAAGTAAGAGTGGATCAGTTAAGGGGTTCTGGCAAGAAACACAGAAGAAACACAGCATATTCTGAAGAGTAGAACTGATTTGTGAAGAGACTATGTCAGAGCCATGCTAAGAAAACCAACAAAGGATGGTGAGGCACCCAGGGACTAGCAACATCAGGGAGCTATTAGTACTCTTGGGGCTGCAGGGTCAAGGGAAGGAAATGGTGTTACTAAGCCCAGTGAAAGCTGGCATCATGGAGGAGGGGAAATAGTTTATCACCAAAACAGAATTATGGCCCCTCAATCACAATCACTTCCAGACATGAACCACTTTACAGACTCAAAACACCTTGATTGAAGGGAAGGCTGGATCCCCTTGAGGAAGGACCCCTGTACGTGGACAAATATTTACACTGTTAATATTCCTCCCAGAATTCCACAAAGAGATTTATGCCTTTTTAATGGTACTGTGCTTTGGGAAAAAAACAAATAATTTGAACTTTTGGAGATTAGTGGACACTGGCTGTGAACTGACAGTAATTCCAGGAGACTCAACACATCACTGTGGTCTACCAGTCAGAGTAGGGGCTTATAGAGGTCAGGTGATAGTGGAGCTTTGGCTCCATTTTATCTCACAGTGGGCCCAGTGGGTACCTGAACACATCCCGTGATTATTTCCCCAGTTCTAGAATGCATAATTGCAATAGATACATTCAGCAGCTGTTGGAATCCCCTCATTGGTTCCCTTACCTGTACAGTAAGGACTACTGCAGTGGGAAAGGCCAAGTGGGAGCAGCCACTAGAACTGCCTCTACAGAGGAAAATAGTAAACCAAAAGGAATGCTGCATTTTTGGAGGAACTGCAGAGATTAGTGCTGCCATCAAGGACTTGAAAGATGCAGGGGTGATGATTACTGCTCCCCACTCAACTGTCTTATTTGGCCTGTGCTTAAAACAGATGGATCTTGGAGAATAACAGTTAAGTAAGCTTAACCAGGTGGTGATTCCAATTGCTGCTTTTCATTGCTTGAGCAAACTAACACATCCCCTGGTACCTGGTATGCAGCTATTGATCTGGCAAATGCTTTTCCTTCATACTTGTCAATAAAAACCATCAGAAGCAGTTTGCCTTCAGCTGGCAAGGCCAGTAATATACCTTCACTATTCTACCTCAGAAGTAGATCAACTCTCCAGCCTTACACCATAATTTAGTTCACAGGGATCTTGATCATCTTTCTCTTCAAAAGGATATTGTACTGGTTTGTCATATCAGTGACATTATACTGATTGGAAGTAGTGAGCAAGAAGTAGCAACTACTCTAGACTTAAGTCATTTGCATTTCAGAAGGTGGGAAATAAATCAGACAAAAAATGGAAAGACTTTCTATCTCAGTAAAATGTCTAAGGGTCACAACCCCCTCACCCCCCACCGCTGCCAAAAAAATAAGAACAATGCCTAATGGACCTCTTTGGATTTTGGAGTCAACATATTCCTCATTTGGATATGTTACTCCAGATCATTTGCCAAGCAACCTGAAAAGCTGCTAGTGTTAAGTGGAGCTCAGAATAGGGGAAGGCTCTACAACAGGTCCAGGCTGCTGTGCAAGCTGCTTTGGCTCTTGCATCATATGAACCAACAGATCCAATGGTGCTTAAAATGTCAGTGGCAGGTAGGGAAGCTATTTGGGGCCTCTACCAGGCTCCTATAACTAAATTTAGGCATAGTCTTTTAGGATTTTGGAATAAAGCTCTGCCATCCTCTGCACATAACTACTGTTTTTTTAAGAAACAGCTGATGGCCTGCTACAAGGCCTTAATAGAGACTGACTGCTTAATCATGGGCCACAAAGTTCCCATGCAACCTGAGCTGCCCATCATGGTGTTTTCTGACTCACCAAGCCATAAGGTTGGGCATATACCACTTCAAATGGAAGTGGTATATATGTGATAGGACCTAAGAAAGCCCCAAAGGCACAAGTAAGTTACACAAAGAAATGGCCTAAATGCCAGTGGTTTCAACTCCTGTTACACTGCCTTCTCTCCCTCAGTCTGCACTTATGGTCTCATGGGGAGCTCCCTATCATCTTAGTCCATTTTCTGTTGCTATATCTGAATCACACAGACTGGGTAATTTATAAAGAGTAGAAGCTTATTTGGCTTACAGCCTTAGAGGCTGGAAGGTTCAAAAGCATGGTGGCAGCTTCCAGTGAGGGCTTTTCATACTGCATTATAACATGATGGAGAAGTGGAAGGAGAAGTGGGTATGTGTGAAATGATCAAAACATGAGGAGTGGCCTCAGCTTATAATACCCCCAGCCCAATCTCGTGGTAATGAATCAAATTCCGTGACAGTAAGAACTCATTCCCCAGAGAATTAACCGAGTCCTTCAAGAGTGACATTAATCCCATTTAAGGACCCAATGATGTCTTCTTCTTCCTTCTTCCTTCTTTCTTCTTCCTTCTTTCTTCTTTCTTCTTTCTTTTCTTCTTTCTTCTTCTTCTTTCTTCTTCTTTCTGAGACAGGGTCTCATTCTATCACCCAGGCTAGAATGCAGTGGTGTGATCTTGGCTCACTGCAACCTCAACTTCTTGGGCTCAAACAATTCTCCCACCTCAGCCTCCTGAGTAGCTGGAACTACAGGCTTGCACCACCATGCCTGGCTAATTTTTTATTTCTTGTAGAGATGGGGTTTTGCCACGTAGCCCAGGCTGATCTCAAACTCCTGCACTCAAGCAATCCTTCCTCTTTGACCTTCCAAAGTGCTGGGATTATAGGCATGAGGCGCTGCACGCAGCCACAATGACTTTTTCAAGTCCCTACCTCCCAACACTGTTGCACCAAGAACCAAATTTCTAACACATTAATTCTGAGGGTACACTCAAACTATAGCACCTGTGGTCAATTGATAGGAGAAAAGATTACTCAGACCTAGTTTACAGATAGTTCTGTATGATATACAGGAATCAATGGGTGGAAGTGAGAGTTGCACCATTCACAATTACCCCTAATGACCCACTAGCAAAACTTCTTCTTCTTGTTCCTGTGACCCTGTTCTCTGCTGGCCTAGAAGTCGTAGTTCCAAATGGAGAAATGGTTCCACCAAGAGACATAACAATGATTCCATTGAACTGCAAGATAAGAGTGCCACCTGGACACTTTGAACATGCCTCTGAATCAGCAGGAAAAGAAGGGAGTTATTGTGTAGACTGAGTGAAGTAGATTGCCTTCCCCGGTATGGTTGGGCTTCATCCAATCCATCGAAGGCCTGCATAGAACAAAAAGAAGAAGAAAATAGAAGTCACTCTTTGCTTGACTGTCTTCCAGCTGGGACATTGATCTTCCCCTGGCTTTGCCCTAGAACTTGTGCTAGAACTTACATCATTGGATCTACAGGTTCTCAGATCTTTGAACTCAGACTGAAACTTACACCATTGGCTCTCCTGGTCCTTACCCACTGGACTCAGAGAAGAAGTATTTCACTGGCTTTCATGGTCCTCCTGCTTGATGACTGTCGATTCTGAAAATTTCTAGCTTCCATAACCATGTGAGTCAATTTCGTCTAATAAATATATATCTATATTTACATCTTCATCTATATCTTTATCTTCTATTCTGTTTCTCTGGATAATTTATACCAATACCTATTTTGGTACTGAAAAGTGTTTGTAGTGCTATTGTAACAAATACCTAAACATGTGGAAGTGGCTCTGGAATTGGGTAATAATAGAGGCTGGAAGTATTTTGAGGTGCATCCTTGAAATATGGATGTTAAGAGCAATTCTGATGAGCTTTCAGATGAAATGAGAAACCTATTTTTGGAAACTGGAAGAAAGGCGATCTTTGTTATAACATGGAAAAGAATTTGGCTGAATTATGTTTGGGTTCTAGTGTTTGTGGAAGGTAGATCTTGCAAATGATGACATTGGATATTTAGTTGAGGATATTCCTAAGCAAATGTTTAAGAAGTGGCTTGGTTCCACCTGACTGCTTATACTAAAACCTGATAAGAGACAGTTGAAGAAGGGATTGTTGAAGGATAAGTTGAAGAAGGAATTGTTAAGCAAAAAGGAACCTGAATTTGAAGATTTGGAACAGTTTCAGCCTATGTATATTGCAAAAAAATGAAAAAGTATTCAGAAGAGAACACCAAGGGTGTGCCTGGACTGTCATTCAATGAAGAGCTTATGGGATTATATAAGCAGAAACATTGCCAGTTTAAACTGAAGGAGATGCATAAAGGACAAAAGGAAGGAAGGTTGTTAGACTCATTGGGATTTGTGGGGGAAAAGATGAGAGAGTCTTTTGGCTGTGAACATGTGCTATCCTTCAATAAGAGGGAAAATGACGCCAAAGGTAATTCAGAAATTAACAGAGCCACCATCTTGTTTTCAGTAGGTCAGATGCCCTCTTTCTTGAAGCTGTGAGGCCAGGACCACTTTGTTGTGCTGTAGGATCAGGACACCTTGAGGAACCCTGGGGACAGGGTCGCTGCCTGGAAGAGCCATGAATGCAGGATCTCTGCCCCCATGGGTTTTGAAGGTAGGACCCCAGTGGGTCTGGAAGATAGAGAATCAAGTCAAAGATAATTATTCTTGAGCCTTAAGATCTGATGGAATGTATCTTGCTAGGTTTTAGATTTGTTTGGGACTATTCACCCTTTTCTTTCCTATTTTTCTCTCTTGTAATATGAAGGTCTTTCCTATGGCTGTCTCACCATTTTAGAAGCACATGACTTGTTTGGTTTCACAGATTCAGAGCTGAATCTGAAGAGGAATGTTGCTTCAGGATGAATTGTACCTTAAGTCTCACTCATACATGATTCAAATGATATTTCGATAAGACTATGGACTTTAGAGTTGATGCTGGCATAAGTTTGAGGCTGTTGGGATGAAATAAATGTACTTTGCATACAATAAGAACATAAATTTTGGGGGGCCAGAGGTGGAATATTATGGACTGAATGTTTCTGTCCTCACTGAATGTCATGTGTTAAAACCCTAACTACCAATGTAATGTGGTTTGAAGATGGGGCCTTTGCATAGTAATTACGGTTAGGTGAAGTCATGAGGATGGGAATCCTCATGATGGGATTGTTGTACTTCTAAGGGGAAGATCCTCTCTCTCTCTCTCTCTCTCTCTCTCTCTCGGCTTCCCACTCCCCAACTCTACCCTAGGTGAGAGCACAGAGAGAAAGTGGCCATTTAAAAGCCGGAAAGATAACCCTCACCAGAACTCAAACATACTGGCACCTGATCTCATACTTACAACCTCCACAAATGTGAGAAAAAAAAATTCTGTAATTTAAGACCTGTAGCCTATGGTTGGCATTTTGTTATAGCAGCCCAAGCATACTAAAACAGTCAATTAAGTTTATAGTGTTATTCAGATCTTCTATCACTCGTCAACTAATTTTTTGTGTCTACTTGTCCTGTTAATTAGTAATAGAGATGTGTTGAAGTCTCCAACTGTAATTGCATATTTGTCTATTTCTCCTTTCAGTTCTATAGATTTTGCTTTATTTTGGAACTTTATTGGGTGCATATACATGTAGCAATATTATGTCTTTTTAATGAATTGACCCTTTTATAATTATGTAATATTGATGTTAATATACCTTATTCTGAATACTACTTTAGCTAGTATTAATATAAGCACTGAATCTTCCTTTAATTAATAGTATAATTTTTCCATCCTTTTACTTTTTCCTTTGTCTTTGTGTTTTAAGTAGATTTATTGTAGACAATATATAATTGCATTTTACTTGTTTGTCCAACCTGAAAATGTTAGGCTTTAATTGGAGTGCTAATTCCAATATTCCAATGTATTTAATGTAAGTATTTATATGTTTGGGTTTAAATATACCATCTTGCTAAATGTTTTCTACTTGTCCCATTGGTTCTTTGTTTTTCCTTTCCTCTTTTAGTGCCTACTTTTGAACTGAATATTTTTCATTATTATATTTATTTTCAAAATTGGCTTATTAGTGGTTTCTCTAGGATTTAAACATCTTTAACTTATCACAGTTTACTTCCAAATGTATCACTTTACATAGAGTGTAGTAGCTTTACCACATATACTTCTCTTTCCTTTCTTCCAACCTTAGTGCTATTGTTGTTATAGTTTTTACTTCTGTGTGTATTATCAATCCCATAATATATTGTTACTATTATACTTTTAGACAATTATATTTTAAAGGAATTCAAAATTTAAAATGCTCTTCATTTTAAAATTTTCATATTCAAAATTTCTATGCTCTTCATTCTTTCACACAGATGTAATTTTCTATCTGGTATCATATTTCTTGTCCCTAAAGAACTTCTTTCAATAGGTTAGTTGCAGGTCTGCTGGTACTGAATTCCCTAAGCTTTTGTTGGTCTGAGAAAGTTTTTATTTCATCTTTATTTTGAAAGCTATTTTTGCTGGATATATCATTATCAGTTTATTGTTGTGCTTGTTTTATTACTTTGAAGATGTTACATCATCTGCTGAACTGCATAGTTTCTAAAAAGAAGTCTGGTATGATTCTTATCTTCCTCCCTATGGAATGTTTCGTTTTTCTTTTTCTTCATCAAGATTTTTCTCTTTAAACTTGAATTTCAGCAGTTCGACTACAATTTTCATAGCTGTGTTTTTAAAATTTTTATTTATATTGCTTAGAGTTTTCTGGGATTCTTTGGTCTGTTTTTTGTTTTGATTTGTTTTGTTTTTTTTTGCTTTTTCTGTTTTTGCCTTCGATTTATGTCAGACAATTCTCGACCATTACCTCTTCAAATATTTCTTTGGTTCTTGCTGTCTTCTTATTCTGGAGATACAAGTCCATGTATATTAGACTGTTTGGTTTTATTCCCTAATTTTTGGATGATCTGTCCTTTTTTCCCATGCATTTAGTTTTTAGTAGTTCCTGTCTTCAAGTTCATCAATTATTTCCTCATTGTGTCTAGTCTACAGAAAAACTTGTCAAAGGAATAAAAAAAAACAAACTCTAGAATTTCCACTGGTATTGGTTTCCTATTGCTGCTGTAACAAATTACCACAATGCTACTAGCTTGAAACTACACAACTTTATTATACTAAATTCTGGAATTCTGGAATTTGGAAGTCTGAAATGGGTCTCAGACTTGTCTAAAATCAAGGTGTCAGTAAGGCTGCATTCCTTTAGGAGACTCTAGAGGAGGATCCATTTCCTTGCCTTTTCCAGCTTCTAGAGACCAACTGAATTCCTTATCTCAGGACCTCCTTCTCCGTCTTTAAAGCCAAACTGCAAATCATCTCCAAATTACTCTGTCTCTCCTGGCTGCCTCTTTCACAGTCCTTGTCATTACATTGAGCCTATCAGGATAATCCTGGATAATATTGTCATATCACGATCCTTAACTTAGTAACATTTGTAAAGTCTCTTTTGCCATGTAAGGTAATATAGTCACAGGTTCAGAGGAGTAGGACATGAATATCTTTGGTGATAATGGGGTGTCCCATTACTGTGCTGATGACACCATCTGATTCTCAGGATTTCCACCTATATGTAGGTAGAATGGTGGCCTCTCAAAAGATATATCTATGTCCAAATCCCTGGAACCTGTGAATGTTATCTTACTTGGAAAACGGGTATTTGCAGATGAACGAAGTTCAGGTTCTTGAGAGTAGATCATCCTGGATTACTTGTGTGATTCCTAAATTCAATGATAAGTGTGTTTGTAATATACAGAAGAAGTTAAGACACAGACAGAGGAGATGGCAATGTGAAGATAGAGGCTGAGATTGGAGTGCTATGGCCACAAGGCAAGAAAGCCAAGGAATGCTGACTGCCCCCAGAAGCTGCAAAAAGCAAGGATTTTCCCCTTTGTACCTCCAGAAGTGTGGCTCTGCTGACACCTTGATTTCAGACTTGAGGCTTCTAGAACTGAGAGAATAATTTTCTCTTATTTTAAGCCACCCAGTTTGTGGTAATTTTTTATGGTACCCCTAGGAAAAGAATACATCTTTCTGTTGAAATCTTTATCTCTTTAAGTATGTATTATATTTTTTCCACTAGATCCTTTAACGTATTAATTATAATTATTTTAAAGTTCCTGTCTGTTAGTTTCAACATCTGGACCAAATTCTGAGTTTGTTTAATCTCTTGACAATGGGTTGTTATGTTCTTGCTTTTTGTGTATATGGCAATTTTGTTTACATACCAGATAATGTGTACAAAATAACATTAGAAACTGAGCTAAATAATATTTTGCCCAGCAGTAGGCATGCTTCTTCTTCTGTTAGATCATGAGTCTTTGGACAGTTGAGGCTCTCTGATACATACACGAGCTGAGTTTAAGTTTGCTGTTGTCATGTTGATATATTGTTGTATTCAGGGAACCCTAGGCTTCAAATTCCTCCTGTGGTAGACAAGTGCTACCTTGTACTTAGTGTGAAGTCTGAAGTGCTAGAGGAATTTTCTAAATGTTTCTTCACTCTCAGCTTTCAGCAATCCATGTATGACTTTGCCACTGGGGGGATTTATCTCCATGTTCTTGTTTTTACCCTAGGCTAGAGACTTCTGTTGTTTGTTATTCTGTGCAAGACTCATGCTGGGGTTGGAGGCTTTTGCTTCTCCTGTTCCAGCCTTAGTTTTAGGAAGGTCCTGTGCTCCTGAGCCTGATGTCAGTTGTTCTGAATACTCCCATGTCTCTCCCATGACAAGCCTTTACGTCCTTTTCAGTCCATGGTTTAGAGTGCAGATAGGTTTCCTGTACTTCCCTCCCCACTGAACAGGTGAACTCTTCCTCCACCCCCAGCAATAGCAGGCCTTTTCTTTGTATTAGTGCAGGATCCTGCGCATGAGAAAGTTTTCTGTTACTTTCCCAGAAGCAGCCTGCCTTTGCCTGGAAATAGGAACATGACAGTGTTTCATGTCCCTCCCTCAGTGGCAGATTCATTTTACTTCATGTAAAAGCATTGTCATGTCTGGGATGTGAACATGTTCTTTCTATTATCTCAACAGCGACAGATTTTACTTCCTATCTGAAAACATTCTGGGCTGTGGGGAGTAGCAGCTGCTCACCACACTGTACTCATGCAGAGCCCATTGAGAGATGAAATTCCATAGACACTCCTGTGGCCGGGCACGGTGGCTCACGCCTGTAATCTCAGCACTTTGGGAGGCCGAGGCAGGTGGATCATGAGGTCAGGAGATTGAGACCATCCTGGCTAACTTGGTGAAACCCCGTCTCAACTAAAAATACAAAAAAAAATTAGCCAGGCGTGGTGGCGGGCACCTGTAGTCCCAGCTACTCAGGAGGCTGAGGCAGGAGAATGGCATGAACCCGGGAGGCGGACCTTGCAGTGAGCCGAGATCGCGCCACTGCACTCCAGCCTGGGTGACAGAGTGAGACTCCATCTCAAAAAAAAAAAAAAAAAAGAGAAATTCCATAGACACTCCTGTTCTTCTCTCAAACCTTAGCAGATCCTGTACAGCTGTACCACCAAGAGGTGCTTTCTCCAGCTTCCTACCTGCCCTCAATCTTTCTTGTGAATATTCAGATGAGACCCATCAAGAACCCCATGAGTGGGTGCAGACTTCCCTGTGCCTGTGGCACCTGAAGATTCTACACTTTCACAGTAGTCCACACTTGTCCTTTAAGAATGTGCTAAATTTCAGCTATTTTCATCTTAACTGACTCCAATAACTGCCTCCCTTCCTTCCTATTCTCCCTAAAAGGTGAAACATTTGAGTGTCCTATGTTACCTATGAGGAGCCTTTCACTCTTAGGAATTTAGTTCAACTGATTAACCTCAGCTCACTGATGAACTGGAAAACTATCTTGTAGATTTTCAGCCTTTTTTTTTTTTCCCTAAGGCATTGTAGATTATTTAAGAGTTTAGATTACCAACTTTTCCTGTTTTGGTGATAGTGACATTCTTTTGCAGTTTCTATATCCTAAGTGAAATTAGAACTATATTCATTGACTTAATAGATATTCAAATCAACAAATGCATACCTAGAGGACCAAGTGATGTCTGAAACTTAACATATACATAATGGAACTTTTGGTTTGCCCCAACCATTGCCTATTCCACCCTAAGCCTATCTCTGTAAATTGTACCACTGTCCACCTAGTTAGTTAAGCCAGACACTCAAGTGTTTTCCTGATTTTCTCTTCTTCACCTCATACATCCAATACAACAGTAACCACTACAATTATTGATTCTATTTCCAAAATAAGTATAAAACCCATTTACTTATTTCCATTATTGCTGTCACTAGTGTGGTCCAAGCTGTCATCATCTGTTGTCTGGACTTCTATGTCAACCAGAGGATCTCACAGCTTTTACTTTTGTCCTCGTAGACTACATCATCCACCCAGCAGTGAAAGTTAAAACATAAATCTTATCACATTCTAAAAATATGAGTAAAATTTGAGCATATCAAATCTCTGCTCAAAATCATTCAATGTTTCCCCATTACCTTTCTAAAGGCAACTCAATCTCAACTCCTCACCATGACCTGCAAGGCCGTGAATGATCCAGCCCTGCCTATTTCCACAACAACTTCATTTGGGGCGACTTTCTTCCTCACTCACTCATTAATCTGTTGAGGAAAGAGAGGCACTTTTAACTTATACATGTTTGAAGAATCAGAGAAGCTGTGAACATACCCCAGAACTCTGAAATTTCAAAAGTATAAAATGTTAATCCAAAAAGAATTCTAAACTTTAAATAATCTTCTTTTTGCTTATTTTTTATGGCATATGTGCATTATTATTTCATCACTTTCAAAACTGACACAGTTTCCATAGTTAACTGTGAGTTATTTTTGTGAACCGACTATTGAACGAAAGCTCTCCATTTACTAACAACAGTGTAGTCTTATGAATCTTTTAGCTCTTATTGAAAAAAACATTCCTTTGTTATAGAGTGCAATGTGGTTTGTTTTGGAGGGAGTAAAGGAGGCAGGATGTCTGCCTTTGCTTGGTTTTCTGGCCAGTGCATCTCATTTGAAAATAGTTTGCTTTGAGTAGTTAAATCTATTCCTGGGAAGCCTCTATTTTTATATATTTTTTTAATTTTTAGATGAGGTCTTGCTCTGTTACCCAGGCTGGAGTGTGGTGGCACAATCATAGCTCATGGCAGTCTCAAAGTCCTGGGCTCAAATGATCTTCCCACCTCAGCCTCCCAAGTAGCTGGGACTACAGGTGTGTACTACCATGCCTAATTGCTTTTTTTCAAAAATTTTTAGTAGAGATGAGGTCTTTCTATGTTTCCTCAGGCTAGTCTCAAACTCCTGGGCTCAAGTGATCCTCTCACCTCAGCCTCCCAAAATGCTGGATTACAGACATGAGTCACTGTGAGCCTTCTATTTGTTTATGTTTTATTTTTTCCTTTCTTCCCTTCTCCTTTCCTTTCTTTCTTTTCTTTTTAGACAAGTAATTTGACATTAGGAGGTCTTGAAGGTGATGGCTTCCTCTGGCAATAGTGCCTTTTCTGTCACTGAAGGTGTTCAGTTGGGCAGAATGCACGGCCACTGGAATCATTCTTTCATTAAAGAACAAACATTTATTAAATGCCTCCCTTTGCCAAGCATTGGGACACTCACTAGGAGTTCAAAGATAAAAAAGCATTCTTTTAACAAGTGTACATTTTAGTGTCAGACATACAGTTTTAATACAACTGCTCATTATTCTAATGAGAAATAAGAGATTCAGCCATTAAACTATTATGTGGTGTAGAAGACCTTTTAAAATAGACTGATTTCTGAGAGTCTGTGATTTCACTTGTAAGGCTTATGAGGGATTCTTAGCAAGGAAAAATGAGAATGGTTTCTGGTTATATGAATTTTGAACTTCGTGAGCCTTGAGCAAGTCTCTAAACTTTCTGAAGCTCAGTTTGTTTTCTTATATTTTAAAAGAGAATATTTTGAAGAGAGCTAAATGGAATAATACAAATAAAGTTCCAGCACCTATTAAGTGGGGTAAGGTGGAGCAGTGTTTACTGAAAATGAAAATTAGATTAAAGGACAGACACTTCAGGGCTATTTTTTTTCTCCTCCATATGTGCGAGTGTGGATGGGGTAGGGAGAGGAGGGTGTTTTATAATAAAGAAGTAAATGGAAAGAAAAATGTGAAGATCTAGTTCACTGGGGGAAACACTGCAAATATAGACTAGTGACAGGCAATGAACAGCAGGACCTGAGCTGGTTCTGAGGCAGTAAGCCTCAGCTAGAACATCCTCAGGAGGATGATAACGTTTAATGTGTCAAAGTGTACGTAACTGATGACAGTTTTGTGATCAGGCTTTGTTTGCAATCGTAGAGAATCCAGAAAAGTTAATTTTAATACTCTTGATTTTGACAGATAAATTCATTTTAAAATGTGAAGTTACTTTATTATTTCTCATTAAAGAAAGAACAATAGGTCATTCCTGGCCTTTTTTTTTTTTTTTTTTTTTGTGATGAGGTCTCACTCTGTCCCTCAGGCTGGCTAGAGGGCAGTGGTGCGATCATGGCTCACTGCAGCCTCAACTTTCAGGCTCAAGCGATCCTTCCACCTCAGCCTCCTGCATTGCTCGGACTACAGGCACATGCTATCATGCCCATCTAAATGTTATATTTTTTGTAGAGATGGGGTCTCGGTATGTTGCCTATGCTGGTCTTGAACTCCTGGGCTCAAGCAATCCTACTACCTTGGTCTCCCAAAGTGCTGGGATTACAAATGTGAGCCACTATGCCCAGCCCCTGATCTATTAACATTTTAGAAACTAATTCTTTGTGAGTCTCTTTCATAATAAATTATCAGTATGTTACAGCATTATACAAATTGCAAGTGCTTTCACATGGATAATCTCATTTTTATCACCCTAATTTTACACATGAGAAAATTGAAGCTCAGAAATGACTAGTCTGAGGCCACACAGGTAAGATATGCCAAAGTTGAAACTTAAACTCTGGGCTTTCTTATCATGCTGCACATAAAATTATGGACTGTGCCTCAGATTAGGAGAAGATCAGAATTTTCAATGAAAATACAATTAAAATTGGATTAGTATGTCATTCTATCTTTTATCAGTCTTAACCTTAATTGGCCAATAATATAAAAGCTCTTACACTGTCATCTAATTCAGTCCTGCTGGACAAATCCTATTCTATTCCATTCTATTCAATTTGATGTCACTGAAAACTTCATGGAATATATTGAGCTGGAAAGATTAGACAAACAACTCCTGACTTAGGGTGCACACATGCACACACACACACACCCCCACACACTTATACATCCCTACTCATTTATTTAAATATAGAACTGTATATGATAATTAATATAAGTAATTAATATTTACATATTATGTTATTGGTAAGTTACTTTTGAATACTGCAGTATAAATAATGTAAACAAATTAACTTTAATCAATATTTAGGGGCAGTTAGTTACAGTAATGTAATAAAAAATGTTTAACAACCAGCTCTGGGGAGGAGTAAAGTCCTGATTTGTAGCATTTGCTGATTTCTGTCACATCAATACTCTCACCATGGCTGGTTTCAGGCTCCCAGTGTGAGGTCACCTAATGCAGGAATACAGATGCTGCTATTTAAATCTGCACCAGAGGGTTCATTGATGAGGGTAAGGGATGTTGAGCATAATTTTGGGGCATAAGTAAATGGTGTCCAAGATATGTCTGGCTGAAAAAAGATTGCACAGGCATCTTTGTCCTTGAAGGAACAGTATTGAAGGACCCATCAAGCCCAGAAGCCTTACATCTTCAGAGTATCCCCTGGGTCTAGAACTTTGGTTCTATGCCTCCCTATTTAATCAAGGCTCTATTACCTGATCCAATTACAAGCTTTGCTGATTCTTCTATTAGATTATTATTGTGAAGCTTGTTGGAGTGCCTAAAAGATAGAAATCAGGGACTGACTTCTTCAAGCCAGGGGAATAGTTTATACGACTATTTTGGAGCTTGCTTGCTAATAGATATTTCTATGTAGCAGAATATTGTCTAAGATTTCCTTTATTACACTTACCACCTAATGGTGAGGTAAAGGAAGAAGTCATAGCTTCCATTTCTCTTTTATCATATTACCAAATATTGAGGTGATGAATATTTACCAAAAAATCTGACAGTTGTATAGGGCCAACTTGGTTTATTATATCAATTTGCAGTATCAGTAAGTACCTACTAAGTTTGGGGCACTGAAACATGATAAAATCCTTGTCTACAGAGAGCTTTTAGGTGGATTTAAAAATGCAGTATTACCATTTCTATTTATAAAGTGTGAAAACAAAGTGGATGCCAGATCACACACGAGCCAGCAGAGAATGGTCTTGTTTACAATACTGGGATTGTGGTCAAGGTGAATACACACCGTCCTTTACTCTCTTATCAGAGAGTGAAGGTTTAAAGAGAAACCAACAAAAGCGTCCAGGTACTTTTTTTTTTTCTTGAGACAGGGTCTCACCTGGGCTGGAGTATAGTGGCATGATCACAGCTGACTGCAGCCTTGATCTCCTGGGCTCAAGCAATCCTCCCACCTCAGGCTCCTGAGTAGCTGGGACTACAGGCGTGCTACCACACCTGGCTATTGTTTTAAGTTTTTTGTAGAGACCAGGTCTCACTATGCTGCCCAGGCTGGTCTTGCACTCCTGGGCTCAAGTATCTTCCCACCTTGGCCTCCTAAAGTTCTTGGATTACAGACCTCAAACACCATGTTCAGCCTCCAGGTACCTTTTAACTGTAGTGATTATGTGGCATTTTGATGTAATGGCTCTAAAATATTGCCCCTGAATTCTTGGAAACTTCTTTCTTCTAGAGGTTGGGTGTGGTCTATGTTCTTTTCCCTTAAATCTGGGTTTTTGACTACTTGACCAATAGTACATGGCAGAAGTGTTGCTGTGGCAGTTTCTTAAGATACAGGTCTGGAAACTGGCACTTGATCTGGTAAGATCCAAACTATATCCCAAGAAACTGGCTATTTCCACTTCCTATCTCTTGGGATATTTGCTCTTAGAACCTAGTCTCTATTCTGTGAGGAAGCCTAGGCCACCTCATGGAGAGGAACCAATAGGCAGCATCAACTTACCATTCATGAAAGTAAGCCATCTTGGAGGTGGGTCATCCAACCCCAGTTAGGCCACATGGAGCAGAGATAAGCTGTCCTGCTGAGACCTGCCAAAATTGCAAATTCTTAAATAATTATTGCTGTTTAAGTCACGAAGTTTTGGGGTAGCTTAATACACAGCAATAGAAACCTGGACACCTAGTAATCTATTTGTGAGAAGAGACTATCAGATACTTCTCAGTACTATTTTTCCTGTTAGTTGGTGACTCATTCCTTTGGAGACAGTCTATAGAGTTCTCTTGTGTTTACTCCCTCTTGGGGACTTCCCTGCTTGTGCCTGGCTCCTATTTAGCAGGAATCTGTAGCAGACAAATCCCAAGCTGAAGCAGGGATTAGGGGTGAGCTTCTTTGACCAGTGGAAGTTCACACAGCCGAACAAAGAGGTAATTTCTGCAGGGGTGCTTTTGGCAAGTGAGATGCCCATATGTTGGATTGCATAATTCTTTTTTCTTCCCAGTTAGGGGTCATCAGGTCATCTGACTGCTAATTCTTCAGGTATGGACTTCTCTGCGAGCTCTGTGAATCTGTTCTAAAGGGTAGAGTCTGAGATGAGAATCTAGAGACACAAATTGTTGCTGTGTCACCAACTGTGTGAGCTCAATCAAGCCATTTGACATTACTAGGAACATAATGGGATTAAGATACTTAGAAGCCCTACACATTGAACATATTATGATATTATGACCTCAGATGTAATGTAAGCAAATACAACAAAATTCTGATTTTTACCTAGGTGACTACTTGATGTATTTTTTGAATTACCAAATGTCAAATTTGTCAATTTTTGTTATTTTAGTGTTCCTAATTAGTCTACCTAGTGAATAACCATTGTCTAGGCCTCAATTGCTTCATCCATAAATTAGATAAGTAAATGGGTTGATCTGTTCAATTTCTTTTGTATCTAAATTTTGATTTTGCAATCACTTTTATTCCCTTTCTTTTGTTTGGTGTGCTTTTTTTTTTCTCTTCGCTATAGCTTTATTGAGGTATAATTGACAAGCAATAAACTGAAAAATCTAAAGTGTACAATTTGAGAATTTTTGACATCCTTATACACCAATGACCATTACCTAATCAAAACAGTAAACATATCCATCATCTCCACACATTTCCTTGTGTTCTTCCCTTTCCCTTTTCTTACCCCAGCTACTAGGCAACTATTGAGCTGCTGTGTGTCACTATAGATTAGTTTGCACTTTCCAGAATTTTAGATAAATGGAATTCTAGAGTATCTATTCTTTTTTGTCTGACTTCTTTCACTCAGCATAATGGATTTGAGATACAGACATGTTGTTGCATGTGCCAGTAGTTCATTTTTTTTAAGTTGCTGAGCAGTGTTCCATTGTATGGATATGCCACAATTTGTTTTTCCATTTACCTGCTGATGGACATTTGGGTTGTTTCCAGTTTGGGGCTATTAGGGATAAAGCTACTGTGAACATTCACATATAAATACTTACATAGATACATGATTTTATTTTTCTTGGGTAAATAAATACGTATGAGTGGAATGGTTGGATCATATGGTAATTACATGTTTAATTTTTTAAGAAACGGCCACACTTTTCAAAAGTCATGGAACAATTTTACTTTCCCACTGGTAGTCTGTGAGAGTTCTAGTTTCTCCATATTCTCACCAACATTTTGTGTGGTCAGTTTTTAAAGTTTAGCCATTCTAATAAGCATGCAGTGGTATCTCATTGTTTCTTAAATGTACATTTTTGTAGTAACTAATGGTGTTAAAAATCTTTTCATCTGCTTATTGGCTGATATGGTTTGGCTCTGTATCCCCACCCAAATCTCATCTTGAATTGTAATCTCTGTGTATTGGGGGAGGGGCCTGGCGTGAGGCGACTGAATCATGGCAGTAGACTTCCCCCTTGCTGTTCTTGTGATAGTGAGTTCTCATGAGATATGATGGTTTAAAAGCGTGTGGCAGTTCTTCCTCACTAACTCTCTCCTGCTTCACCATGGGAAGGTATGCCTTGCTTCCCCTTCACCTTCTGCCATGATTGTAAGTTTCCTGAGGCCTCCCAGTCATGCTTCCTATTAAGCCCATGGAACTGTGAGTCGATTAAACTTATTTTCTTAATAAATTACCCAGTCTCCAGTAGTTCTTTATAGCAGTGTGAAAATGAACTAACACATTTGGCATCTGTATATCTTCTTTGGTGAAGTGTCTGTCCAAATATTTTTTCTAGTTCTTAAAAATTATTACTGATTTTTGAGAGTTTAAAAAAATATATTGTGCATTAAAGTTCTTTATTAGATACATAATTTGCAAATATTTTCTTGCAGTCTGACTTATATTTTAATTCTATTAATATTTGGTATGTTCTTAAAGAGGAAAAAAATCTTAACATGTGAAATATTTTACATACTCTTTTAAGTTCAAAGGGCAGCATAGGTGGATCTGGGAAGAAAAAGACATTAGCAAACCATTCAATGGTTTGGCATTGAATGCCTTTGTGTAAGATTTTCTTTAGTTAGCTTTTATTAAGTGACTTTTGTGTCTAAAGTATTGCAGTATAAGTAAACATTGTAGTAAGTAATGTTTTAGCTTGAATTCTGGGCTTTATGCATGTTTTTCAGAACAGCCACCAATTTAGAGACTCATGGTTTCTCTCAGTATTATGCCTGGTCTATGAAGAGTCTAAGCTAAAACCCCCATGTGTGATATCTATATCTCCCACATCATCATACACCAATCTATTTCTATTTCTATATATGTATGTATAACTTGCAAAAAATCCAACTTATATTATATTCAACTTACGTCTTTTGTCAAATATAACCATCGGGCAAACTGTTGTGACCTCACTGGTATAATGAACTAAATGATAATATAAAACATGTATCACAAAGCTTGTGTACTTCACTTCACAGTAGAAACATGGATCTGCCTTCAGGTACTTACATAGACAATTATTTTTAAAGCAAGATAGATTATAACCAGTGAGGCCCCACTGACAGCATGTGGAAAAACAGTTCACAACAGTGGGAAGAGAGAGAGAAAATACAGACCCCAAAACTAGAATGCAAAGAAGTCTGGATATATTTTGTATTTGTATAGAAAGCCTTTTAAGTATGAATTTCCCAGAGGACATGGAGTCATGAGATTTGTAATAATTTATCTCAGAAATGGTGGGAATAAATTATAAGTTCTTAAAAGGAATAAGCTTTTGAAGAATGTATAGTTAACTCCTTGATAATATAATTTATATTATGATATGATCAGAGGCTATAAAAAGCATAAAACTTGCCAAAGAAGGGAGTGAGACTGCTGAATGAAGTTAAAGTGGAGGGTTTATCTTGAAAATTCTTCTGCTTTAAATATTCTGAATATGAAATAGAAGGATATGGTTAATTGTCAGTGGGAGAGAAAGAAACAGGTATTGAATGGACCTCTGTAAGAATTTGTATCTAACATTTGAAAAATTTGATCTAGAAATTTAAGAACAGATAGAATTTCCTTCATCATCCCTGTTATTTCCTCTCTTAGTGCTTATAAGTACAAACTCCAGAACAGTCTAGTTTGAGTTTGAGTTTCAATGGGTTGGCTTCCACAAACCCAAGTTTTCTAACCTACAGAATGGAACTAAAATCCCCACCTGAAGAGGTGGTGGTGAGGATTATAGGAGATGCAGGTAAAGGGCTTAGTATAGTACCCCGCCCAGGGTTTTAAACACTTAGTAAATATAAAATATTACAATTATTATTATTGTTTATTCTAGGGAGAAATCTGAAGGACAAGCAGCATTGAAAAATTCAACCAAAACATCAGCAGTCAATATCCCATAATTTTAAATTAAGGATTAAAATTAGGTATTATTTTCATCTGTTTTTGTTTCTCTTATTTTAATAAAAAAGCTGCGGAAGCCCCCAGAAATAACTGCCAGCTTTTGGAGGGTGTCTCTGGATGTTTTGTGTGTTCCATCTGGGTTGCAGCCATTATTCTACTTACTTGACAGACAATGAGGTCATGGAGGCCAAGTGTTCTTCACAACGACACCCAGGTCGAAGGCAGAGTTAAAGTACATCCCAGGTCACATAACTCATTCTCTGTTCAAGAATCTTTCCTAATCCCTGGTGCCATTTGGGAACTGTTTCAAAGGCATTCCAATCTCAGAATCATGCCAGTGCACTGGTTATCAATTATTTTGTTGATCCTTTAGCAAATCCTCAAACTGATTTTTCTGACCTCCTGAGACACAAATCACAAAGCTGACCTTAAGTGCTTTGGCATCCCCCTCCAGTCCCAAGGCACACAAAAAAGCAGTGCAGGGTTGGTGATTTATTGTTTTCCCACGCAGGTCACGCTCGAGCCCAGACAGATAGAGAAGATCTGTCTTTAATGAGAGAAATGCACCATTACTTGGTCATAAATTCAACTTAATGGTAATTTTAGTAGGGCAGCTTGCCCAGGGTTTGTAGAAACACAAATCAAAAATCCCAAATTCCATGCATATCCTCCTAGAAACTCTTTTGGCAACTCCATTCCATTTGCTTTTTAAGGAAATCAGTTTCCTTAGTTATGGTCCCTAGTTGCTTAGGGTGGTTTTGCATAGAGTCTAGAATCACTGTGGCAGCAGAGAGGGGAGTGGGTGGCATGCTGCTTGAACTATTTTTGCCAAGCATTCGGCCTTGACTTCAGTTGTCAAGGAGGCAGAAGTGAGCTGACACACAGATTCGGTAGACAGTCCCGCAAAAGTAGTATGTGGTGAAAATGTTCAGATGACTTTGTCTAAGGAAAATTTTTTTTCAAATCCTCCTGTCCTTGACTGATTCCAAACTGATGAATACTGGTCATTATGAATCTCAGGTCACATAACAAGCTCTGAATCCTCACAGAGTTGACTTAGTCCAAGTTGGCATAGAAATACCTATGGAATATATTCAGGCACGAGGCTACCAGACACCCCTCCACACTCTTAGAAGTAGACTCAAACACACCATCTTGTATGCATGCCATATCCTGTGCTCACTATGATCATAGCAACTAGAAGACCTCATTGTCCTTAATTACTCATGTGTGTTCCCTTATAGCACACTGTATGCTCCCAGGTTTAGGGCAATGCCATACCTGAATTTGTTTCTCCAGTTTTTAACCCAGTGCCTGACATGTGACAGATACACAGTTAGCATTGGTTGAATGAACAGAAGTATGAATGAATAACGTTCGTGCCTTTCCAGTAAGGTCTGACTTTTAAGTCAGGGAACCTGGGAAATGGCCATTCCTTCTTCTTCTTCTTTTTTTTTTTAGGATGATATACGTGGCCAGGTGAAGACAGTAGAGAGAAAACAGAACTGAAAGTAACTGTCTCCCATAGGTAGGGTAATTTGTACTTTATTTACTTAAACCGAAATTTACAGAATGCCAATACAGTCAAAGCATAGTGTCAGGTACTGAAGAATATTTAACTAGGAATCAAAGAACTCAAGATCTCTTACTCTTTAGATCTAAGATCCAATGTATAATGCTACCCTAAATTGCTTTATTCTTAATAGCATCACTCTATCCAGAGAAAATACACAACATTCTAGCTCTCCTTCTCTGATTTGGTTTTGCAGATGAGTCCACCTATAACCTTCCCCTCAGGGGTAGAGAGGAGTTTAGCTGGCAGTTTATTTCTGTTTCTACTGACACACCTAGCATATGGGAAAGCTGGGATTAGAGCCAAAGGAGAAGCCTGGAACACCCAGGCGATGGCATGTTTGGATCCTTATAATTCTCTATCAAAGAGTGAAGAGACTCAAAGGCAATGGCTCTCCAGCTTGAGTGGGCATCAGAATCACCTGGAAGGCTTCCTAAGACACATGATTGCTGAGCCCCCACCCCCAGAGTTCCTGAGTCAGTAGATTTAGATTCAGATTCCAGAAGTTGCATTCCTAGTAAGTCCCCAAGCAATGCAAATGCTACTGGTTTAGGACCAGCTGAACTAAGGTAAGCCCTGATACTTCCACCAAATCAAATTCTCTCATTCCCTCATATAATGCCACAAGGTGATTCCATTTGTATGGTTTTGTCCAGGTAGCCTTGGACTCAAATAAAAGAATCAGTTGGAATTACTTATTTCATAGCTGTTTTCCACTGATCTGGGGCAATTTTTTTATGCCAGATACCTTCCTTTGTGGTTTAACCTGTATTTATGGGTTGCCTCTCTTGTCATTAATTGGAAATAAAAACAATGATAGTATCAATGAAAGCAACCTGCAAAAATATTGTTAACATAGAGATGCATACACATAAACTGTTTATTCATGCCATTGGGCTTGTGTGGATAACTGTGTAAAATAATGAATTTAACATTAGCCTTTGGATTCTTTCTTCTTTTCCTCATCTGCTCTGACTAGGAGAATAATTGTAGCTTCAGTCTAAATGGAGAAATATTAGCCAGGTCTTTCTGTCTTCTAGATAGGTCCTGTAGTCCAGCCAAGCTATCTGGATTTCTGATTAGACAGAAATCCATTTTTATAAAGAGGAAAAAATGTATTTTCTCAAGAATTATTTTTAGTTATTTTCTCTCTTGTGATGAAAGGCTTATCTAAATAGCCCAAGCTTCATTCAAGATTCTTCCCCACTCTTTGTTGTCACCCAGCCTTCCCTGACCTCACTCACCCTCAGACAGCCAGGGATTTAAAAATATGTTGGAAGATTTTAATGGTCTCTGCAGAGTAGAATTACATTCTTCTGTGTAACATTTGGACACCAAGCAGAGAGATAGCACAGTCTGTCTAGCTCTTTTGTAATTATTTCATGGTATTGTTTTAATTGTGGCATGGCTTAATCACTGGCTGTGCACAGATTATGCCACATACTTAAAATAATTATGGGGATTTGATAAGATAATGCTGTGAATTCATTTAATGCTTCTTTTCCAATAGACTCCACACTGTTGAGAGAGCAAAGAAGGACAGTCAATCAATGCCAGCATTGGTCATTTTCTGCACCTTGTGAGGACTGACCAGGATAATATATGCATATTTTTTTTATTTCAGTCATCTTCCACCTGCCCAAGGAGGCATTTTATCCAGTACTCAAAGATCTTGAAACTAGTGTGACACCCTGTTAAGATCCCTTTACCAGCCAACACTTAATATAGGTTCACAGCTAGTAACCTAGCCAGGCCTGTGTGAACACATTAGTTTTATTTTATTTTATTTTATTTTGTTTTAAATTATCACTTTTATTATCAATATCTCAGCTATTTTATTTTTATTTTTCTTTTTTTCTTTATTTTTTTTTTAATTTTTTTATTATTATACTTTAGGTTTTAGGGTACATGTGCACAATGTGCAGGCTTATTACATATGTATCCATGTGCCATGTTGATTTCCTGCACCCATTAACTCGTCATTTAGCATTAGGTATATCTCCTAATGCTGTCCCTCCTCCCTCCCCCCACCCCACAACAGTCCCCAGAGTGTGATGTTCCCCTTCCTGTGTCCATGAGTTCTCATAGTTCAGTTCCCACCTATGAGTGAGAACATGCTGTGTTTGGTTTTTTGTCCTTGTGATAGTTAACTGAGAATGATGTTTTCCAGTTTCATCCATGTCCCTACAAAGGACATGAACTCATCATTTTTTATGGCTGCATAGTATTCCATGGTGTATATGTGCCACATTTTCTTAATCCAGTCTATC
>NW_026652287.1:30373741-30586137 GCF_009828535.3 Hylobates moloch | reverse complement strand
TTTAGTCTTGGGAGGGTGTATTTGTCGAGGAATTTATCCATTTCTTCTAGATTTTCTAGTTTATTTGCATAGAGGTGTTCGTAGTATTCTCTGATGGTAAATTGTATTTCTGTGGGATCGGTGGTGATATCCCCTTTTTCATTTTTTATTGCATCTATTTGATTCTTCTCTCTTTTCTTCTTTATTAGTCTTGCTAGCGGTCTATCAATTTTGTTGATCTTTTCAAAAAACCAGCTCCTGGATTCATTAATTTTTTGAAGGGTTTTTTGTGTCTCTATTTCCTTCAGTTCTGCTCTGATTTTAGTTATTTCTAGCTTTCTGCTAGCTTTTGAATGTGTTTGCTCTTGCTTTTCTAGTTCTTTTAATTGTGATGTTAGGGTGTCAATTTTGGATCTTTCCTGCTTTCTCTTGTGGGCATTTAGTGCTATCAATTTCCCTCTACACACTGCTTTGAATGTGTCCCAGAGATTCTGGTATGTTGTGTCTTTGTTCTCATTGGTTTCAAAGAACATCTGTATTTCTGCCTTCATTTCATTATGTACCCAATAGTCATTCAGGAGCAGGTTGTTCAGTTTCCATGTAGTTGAGCAGTTTTGAGTGAGTTTCTTAATCCTGAGTTCTAGTTTGATTGCACTGTGGTCTGAGAGACAGTTTGTTATAATTTCTATTCTTTTACATTTGCTGATGAGAGCTTTACTTCCAACTATGTGGTCAATTTTGGAATAGGTGTGGTGTGGTGCTGAAAAAAATGTAGATTCTGTTGATTTGGGGTGGAGAGTTCTGTAGATGTCTATTAGGTCCCCTTTTGCAGAGCTGAGTTCAATTCCTGGATATCCTTTTTAACTTTCTGTCTTGTTGATCTGTCTGATGTTGACAGAGGTGTGTTAAAATCTCCCATTATTATTGTGTGGGAGTTTAAGTCCCTTTGTAGGTCACTCAGGACTGGCTTTATGAATCTGGGTGCTCCTGTGTTGGGTGCATATATATTTAGGATAGTTAGCTCTTCTTGTTGAATTGATCCCTTTACCATTATGTAATGGCCTTCTTTGTCTCTTTTGATCTTTGTTGGTTTAAAGTCTATTTTATCAGAGACTAGGATTGCAACCCCTGCCTTTTTATGTTTTCCATTTGCTTGATAGTTCTTCCTCCATCCCTTTATTTTGAGTCTATGTGTGTCTCTGCACGTGAGATGGGTTTCCTGAATACAGCACACTGATGGGTCCTGATTCCTTATCCAGTTTGCCAGTCTGTGTCTTTTGATTGGAGCATTTAGCCCATTTACATTTAAAGTTAATATTGTTATGTGTGAATCTGATCCTGTCATTATGATGTTAGTTGGTTATTTTGCTCGTTAGTTGATGCAGTTTCTTCCTAGCTTCGATGGTCTTTATAATTTGGCATGTTTTTGCAGAGGCTGGTACAGGTTGTTCCTTTCGATGTTTAGTGCTTCCTTCAGGAGCTCTTTTAGGGCAGGCCTGGTGGTGACAAAATCACTCAGCGCTTGCTTGTGTCTGGAAGACACTACCATTTGAATCAGCAGACTGAGAAAAGAAGATGCACTCTCACCAATGTGGGTGAGCATCGTCCAATCCATTGAGAGCCAAATAGAACAAAGAAGATGGGGCAAGGGTGAATTTAGTCTCTTTTCTTGAGCTGGGATGTCCATCTCCTCCTGCCCTTGGGCCTTAGAGTTCTTATTTCTTGGGCTTTTGGACTTCAAGACTTACAACAATGCCCCTGCTCACCACAAGGTTCTCAGGTTTATGGCCTTGGACTTGGAGTTATACCATCAGTTCCTCTGATCTCAGGCCTTCATGCTTGGATTGACTTCTGTCACTGGCTTTCCTGGGTCTCCCACTTGTAGATGGCATATCATGGGACTTCTTAGCCTCTGTAATTTCATGAGCCAATGCCTGCAATATATATCCTCATCTATCTATCTATCTATCTATCTATCTATCTACCTATCTATCTATCCATCCATCCATCCATGTATCCACCCACCCACCTACCCATCCATCCATCCATCCATCCATCCATCCATCCATCCATCCATCTTCTATTGGTTCTGTTTCTCTGGAGAACTCTGGCTAATACAGCTATCATGCAATTTGTATGGTTTATTGAATAGTAATTTAATCATTCATTCAACAAATATTTATCTTGTGCCTGCTATGTGCCAAGTGCTGTTCTAAACTATAGCAGTGAACAAGCTAAGCAAAATTCCTACTTCGTGGCACTCATGTTTGAGATGTAGGGGAGACAGAGAGTAAACAAACAACAAAATAACAATTTCAGATATAATTAGTCATATGAGTGACATAAAGCAGGGTTGGGGAATAGAGAGTGGCTAGAGTGTGGAAATTTTAGATATAAGATAGCATTTGAACAGAGTCCTGGTGATGAGAAGGAATCAGACTTGTGAAGGTTTGGGGGAAGGGAATTTTAGGCAGAAGGAAGGCAAAGTGTAAGGGGCTGAATCCATGGTAAGCCTAGTGGTTCTGCTAACAGTGAACAGTGCAGAGGGGCTGGAGCAGAGCAAGTAAGCAGTAGAGTTGTTGGAAGAGGAGGAGGCTGAGGCCATGTCAGAGGGCTGTGCCCCCATGGCAATAAGGTTAGATTTTTATGTAATGGGATGTCTTAGAGGGTTCAGATTGCCTGGTTGATATTTTTGAAAGATCAACTAGTCTGGTTGAGGAGATAAGATTTATAGGCAAGAATGAAAGTAGAAAGGGCCATTTAGGAAGCTATTGTACTGGCCCAGTTATACTCAGCTTGGATTAGGATGGGAGTGGTAGAGGGATTAGAAATATTTTGGAGCTAGAACCCACAAGATTTTCTAATAGATAGGGTCTGGGGATTAAAGGAATGAATAGAATCAAAACTGATTCCTAGATTTCTGGCTTAAGCAACTGGGGAATGGTGGAACCATTAACTGAGATGGGGAAGACTAGGGCAAGCAAAATTTTGTTTAGATTTGTTGAGTTTGAGATAAGTATTATACATCCAAGTAGGAGTTTAGTAGACAGTTGAAAATATAAATCTAGGGTTCAGGGGATAGGTCAGTGGTGGAGATATATGTGTAGGAGTCCTTACTGTATAGATGTAGTAGTTATTACCTAAGCTACATCTTGGCTGAGTGATGAGATGAGGTGATGCAAACAAAGTATACATCATTGCCCTGCCCTACTGGAGTATATACTTGTAAAATCTTCTCTTTTTAAAATGATGTGCTTAATGAATAATAGAAGGAAACATAGAGTAGGATTTGAATACAATATGTTTTTGTTCATTTGTTGTTTAATAGCAAATAATCCAAAATATAGATATTTAAATAAGAATTATCTTTCAAGGTAGCCTCTTGGGAGGGCTAGCCAATCGGCCCAACAATTTCTTAGAGCTTTCTTGGAGTGATTTGGATTCCCTTTTAGATTTGGTCATGCCACAAGAAAGTTAGTCTACCTTTTCATAAAATTATATCTCACTTTTTATTAAAAAATAGGACTTGCTTGAAAGTTCACCTGTTGTTGGACTTGTGACAACAAGAAAAATAAAAAAACAAATATGTCACCAAGGAATATGACTTGGTAGCCATATTAGTCCATTCTCCTGCTGCTATAAGGATATACCTGAGACTGGGTGATTCATAAAGGACAGATGTTTAATTGACTCACAATTGCAGGGCTAGGGAGGCCTCAGGAAACTTACAGTCATGGCAGAAGGGGAAGCAAACATGTCCTTCTTCACATGGCAGCAGGAAAGAGAAGAATGAGAGCCAAGCAAAGGGGGAAGCCCCTTATAAAACCATTAAATCTCATACTCGTAAGAACTCACTCACTATCATGAGAATAGCGTGGGGGAAACCTCCCCCATGATTCAGTTACCTCCCACTGGATCCTTCCCATGGCATGTGGGAATTACAGGAACTACAATTCGATGCCCTTCCAACAGTCCCCCAAAGTCTTACCTCATTCCAGCATTAACTCAAAAGTCCAAGTCCAAAGGCTCATCTGAGACAAGGCAAGTCCCTTCTACCTATAAGGCTGCAAAATCAAAAGCAAGTTAGTTACTTCCTAGATACAATGGGGCTACAGGTATTGGCAAATACACCCATTCGAAATGGGAGAAATTGGCCAAGACAAAGGGGCCACAGGCCCCATACAAGTCTGAAATCCAATTGGGTAGTCATTAAATCTTAAAGTTCCAAAATGATTTCCTTTGATTCCACGTCTCACATCCAGGTCATGCTGATGCAAGAGATGGACTCCCATGGCCTTGAAGAGCTCTGCCCCTGTGGCTTTTCAGGGTACAGCCCCCTTCCTGGCTGCTTTCATGGGTTGGCATTGAGTGCCTTTGGCTTTTCCAGGTGCACAGTGCAAGCTGTCAGTGGATCTACCATTCTAGGGTCTAGAGAACAGTGGCCCTCTTTTCACAGCTCCACTAGGCAGTGCCCCAGTGGGGACTCTGTGTGGGGGCTCCAACCCTACGTTTCCCTTCCACACTGCCCTAGCAGAGGTGCTCCATGAGGGCTCCACCCCTGTAGCAAACTTCTGCCTGGACATTCAGGCATTTCCATACACCCTCTGAAATGTGGGCGTAGGTTCCCAAACCTCGGTTCTTATCTCCTGCACATCCACAGGGCCAAGACCATTTAGAAGCTGCCAGGGCTTGGGGCTTGCACCCTCTGAAGCAATGACTCGAGCTGTCCATTGGCCCCTTTTAGACATGACTGGAGCCAAAGCAGTGGGAATGCAGGCCACCATGTGCTGAACAGGAGGGCTCTGGACCTGGTCCACTAAAGCATTTTTCCCTCCTAGGCCTCCAGGTCTTTGATGGAAGGGGCTGCCATGGTCTCTGACATGTCCTGGAGATATTTTCCCCATTGTCTTGGTAGTTAACATTCTGCTACTTGTTACTTAGGCACATCTCTGCAGCAGGCCTGAATTTCTCCCCAGAAAATGGGGTTTTCTTTTCTATAGCATCGTCAGCCTGCAAATTTTTCAGACTTTTATGCTCTGCTTCCTCTTGAATGCTTTGCCACTTAGAAATTTCTTCCACCTGATACCCTAAGCCATTGCTTTCAAGTTCAAAGTTCCACATATCTCTAAGGCAGTCTCTTTGCTAAAGCATAGCAAGAGTCACCTTTGTTCCAGCACCCAAGAAGTTTCTCATCTCTGTCTGAGACAACCTCATCCTGGACTTCATTGTCCTTATCACTGTCAGCATTTTGGTCAAAGCCATTTAACAAGTCTGTAGGAAGTTCCAAACTTTCCCACATCTTTCTGTCTTCTGAGCCCTTTAAGTCTCCAGGAAGTTCCAAACTTTCCCACATTTTCCTGTCTTTTTCTGAGCCTTCTAAATATTCCAATTTCTTCCTGTTACCCAGTTCCAAAAACACTTCCACATTTTGGGATATCTTTACAGCAGTGCCACGCTCTCTGTGGTACCAATTTACTATATTAGTCTGTTCTCCTGCTACTATAAGGACATACCCAGGACTCAATAATTTATAATGAGGTTTAATTGACTCACAGTTCCATAGAGGTGGGGAGGCCTCAGAAAACTTATAATCACGGCAGAAAGGGAAGCAAACACGTCCTTCTTCACATGGCAGCAGGAAGGAGAAGAATGAGAGTGACACAAAGGGGGAAGCTCCTTATAAAACTATCAGATCTCATGAGAACTTAATCACTATCATGAGAATACCATGGGGGAAACTGCCCCCATGATTCAATACGTCCCACTGGATTCCTCCCATGACATGTGGAGATTATGAGAACTATAATTCAAGATGAGTTTTGGGTGGGGATACAGCCAAACCATGTCAATACCACTAATGATTTTAAGTTGACTTTGTCCCTTGCCTTGGTGGTTCATAGAAGAGTGTCTGGATATGTTTTGAGCAATAAAGAAATGATTGGAAAAAGTACACAATCTCCCATGTGATAACTTTGAAGGAAACACTGTTTATTTACTTTTAGAGCTTTAGTTTTATTCATTCATTTATTCAGTCATGAAAAAAATATTATCTGACATGTGCCTGGTGGTATTCTAGGCAGTGAAGAGGCAGTTACAAGTAGTGAAAAGAGAAAAACAATACTAATTTTTAAGTCTTCATCTTTGGCCTAAAATGTTAGTATCTCTTAGCCTTAAAAAATCCAGTGTTTTGCAAATGGCTCAATCAATCAATCAATTTATTGAGCAAACAAAAACATTCAAATGAAGGAATAAAATTTAACTTTACCTTTGCCTTCACTATCTATCTTTCTCTTTGTATTATATCCCCAGAAACCTCATTCCCACCCCTCTGCTTTTGAAGTCTAAAGTAATCTGTTCCTGTATGCTGTAACATCTCCCTCAAACATGAAACACTCTTTTATTTTTCTTTCTCCTCCATTTTGCTACTGGGTTATGTCAACAAATCTCTGGGCTAGGATGGTAATATACTAATTAATTCATAGGTATGAATGATTTGATGCTGATTTACTAAGCCCTAAACTTTTATTTTAACAACAGGACAGGACTTAAAGAAATATATCTCTATTGATGGAAATGATAGCATTTGCAAGTAGTAAAATGATATATTTCTTGGCTGAGAGCCTTCTCCGTGTCTCTGAAATCACAGCCTATACAATCTACTTAAATTGCCAATTATAATTCCTAGGAACAAAAACCTTTCAGTTTCTCCCTGATGCTACTATTTCTTTTTCTTTTTAAGAGATACTTTGCAGCGCTCTCATGTCATGTAATATATTAGCAAGTAATCCTCATAGTTGTGCTAGAGGAATGGGCCAAATTTTGCCTTGGGCTTTGTTTAGCTGGATGGTACCTCCACACTGTACTGGGGCTCTCCATCACCATAGCTCCTTCAGTCTTGTGCAACATATTATTACAATCAGCTTCACTTGTTCCCAGTTCTTTCAGCATCTGTAGTGGCAGCTGGCGCATCTCCCACTTCATCAGGAAGTGCATTCAAGGGTATCCGGCTAGAAAGTTCCCCCAGCAAGCATTTCTTCATATTGCAAAATGAAGAAGCAAGGTTTCACTTGTAGGTATTCATATCTGAGGTCAAGTAAGGTAGAATAAAGTTAGGGGGATTTTCCATCATCAAAGTGTCTTCATCATGGGTGAGGCCAGTAAAAAATATCCACTCTTTTTTTCTAGCAGACTGGTATTCCTTTGATCCTGGTTTTAATCAGAAAAGGAATGAGCAGAATTATGCGATTGGCACTGCCCTTGTTTGTTTTCTGAATTCTCAAAGGGAATTGCTCTCATACCATGGGTTTCCCCCAAGATCTACAATGCTGGTTACCAAGGTTCACTTTCGTGTGGGGTTTCCTGCATTTTGCCTTTGGACACCCAAGTCTACCTTTCCTGCAATTAACAGGAAAATCCCATTGTGCCAATTGTGGTTTTGCTTTTACTTCTTGAGAAAACAACCTTTATTGCCCTTCACCTGCCTTTACCTCCAGTATTCTGTACAAATGTGTCATCGCATGACAAAGAGGGTGGCAATGAGGACCAGCATGTGTCAAAAGTGTTTGAAAACTGTTCTAGTTAATTAGAAAGAGCCATGCTCTAGAAAGTTCAACTCATGTGAAAATTATTGGCTTGGAGAACTAACTTATCTTCAACATTTTCTCTCTGGGGAAGAGCTTTGTGACAACCCCCTCCAAGGTCATTCATTTTTGTCTTTGTAATTTCATAGTATGCCATGTGTCTGGTAATCAGTATTAGAGCCAGAAGTGTTGCTAGACTTCAACAATCTTTGGCAGTTATTGAGATAGATGTGTCTCTTGGAGAAAGATTAATTGGAGTCTGAAATGTTTAAGGAAGCTAACAATTATTGAGTGCTTGTTCTGTGCCAGGCAATATGCTAGGAATTTCTGCATATGCTATCTCATGTCATAGAATCTCAATTTTTCTGCTTATGAGTTGGAATATGGGATTTTATTTAAGTTTTCCTTTTAGTAATTTTGTCTGAAGTGTTGCCTATGTAATTTTGTACTTGAAGGAAAGTGTATTCAGTGGTTAAAAAGAGCCACGGAGGTAGCAAATAAGTTGGAATTCAGCTTGTTCATTAAGTACGCAAATAAATCCAAAGTACACAAACAAATTCACATTACAGAGTTAGAGCTTGTATTAGGCCATTCTTACATTGCTATAAAGAGATAATGAGACAGGGTAATTTACAAAACAATAAGTTTGATTGGCTCACAGTTCTGCAGGCTGTACAGGAACTGCAGGCTGCATAGTGGCATCTGCTTCTCAGGAGGCTTCAAGAAGCTTCCAATCATGGCACATGGTGAAAGCAGGAACAAGAGAAAGAGAGGAGAGGTGCTGCGCACTTTTAAATGACCCAGATATCGTGAGAACTCACCTACTATCGCGAGAACAATACCAAGGGGATGTTACTAAACCATTCATAAGAAATTCACCCCTATGAGCCAATCACCTCCCAACAAGCCCCACCTCCAACACTGGGGATTACATTTGAATATAAGGTTTGGGTGGGGACAACATCCAAACTATATTAGGGCTAGTCAGCACCGCTAGAGTCAAGTGAGCTCACAGGACAATTTTGTGAATTTCGTACTAAAGCAGTCATTAGAACTGTTTATCAATATTTCCAGACTTTCTCTTCCTGCAGTATTCTCAAGCCATATAACGTATTAGCAAGTGATCCTCATATTAGACCACAGTTCCCCAAATCCTTGAAATTAGGTGTGGCCATGTAACTTGCTTTGGCCAATGAAATGTGAGCAGAATTGACGTATGTCTCTTCAGGTAGAAGCCTTTAGGTTCAGCAGAGGAGACATCTTCCCTTCCTCCGGCCATGGTGACCAACAACATTCCAGAGGATGCAGGTCTGCAAGCCTGAGTCCTGAGTGATGACAATGTGAAGCCAAACTCACTACCAACCCAAAGTACCATGAGCGAGAAATAAATAAACCTCTGTTATAAGTCATAGAGATTTGGGGATTGTTTGTTAATACAGCACAAACTAGATTATGCTAGCTCATACAGGAATCATCCAGCCAGAATGCCAAAAAGTCCTTCCTAAATGTATTTGCTTTCATTACCCGAGAGGTTTAACCAGAGGTTTGAATTGACCAAATTCTTGTGATGATTATATAGTTTGGTAGTTAAGAGGTCTGTGCAGTCAGGCTGTCACCATAGGTACATCAGCCCTGCTGCTTTCTACCTGTGAAAACTTGAATGTGTTACTTGATCCATCTAGGTCTCAATTTCCTCATCTGAAAAATAGGTATAATAGTAATACTGACTTCCTAGAGCTATTGTAAGGTGAAATAAGATAATGTACAGAAAGCACATGTCAGTTTGTAAGTTTTCTGTGATTAATGTTAGCTGTCATTCCATTATCCAGTACCAGCACTCACTTTATACAGTCTATCTTTTTGCAGTTTAATGGTTTGGATAACTGATCTTTCAAGTCCCTTCCAGCTCTGAAACTATGAGTCCATGAAATATCTTACTTTTTGGTACCTAAATTTCCTTAGAGTAGCTTTAAATTGTAGTTTGAGTTTTATGGTGCATATGGGAACTGATGTTAGCAGAATTTCTCTGGCTTAAGAAATCCATCTACAAAAAATCAGTTTTCTCTGCCTCAGTTTTCTCCTGCTTGTCCTACTACATCATTCCTTGAAGTTTTTCCAGAATTTTTTGACTTTGTAGTTGCTTGCTTCTTTTTCATTCTGAAATACATTTTTTCCTTTTCGCTTTTGACACTGAACAACATAAATTTTCCTTTTAATGGACTTATCCATGTGTATGGCAAATAAAATCAGGAATATGTGAGGAACAATTTCCCAATAGATTATGGAGGTTTTTGATGGTGTTTTAAGGTTTTATGACACTGAAGAGAGGAAAGAAGAAAAACTTGTTCTTAGAAACATATCAACTTTAACATTACACAGAAACATTTCATACACACATATTTGCAGGAGTGTTCTGATTTGCTGTGTATATTTTCCAGTGTTCTCTCTAGGAAAGAATGCACTAAGATCTGAAAAAAGTAGTTATGATTGGTTAAAAATGTTTTGTTAAAATAGAAAAAAGTGTAGTCTTAATATTTTGCTGGCATAGTAGGAACCAATAACTATTGCTTTGAAATGCAGCTGTGCACTGTGAAGCTGTGAACAAGACTTTTCAAGGAAAATAGCATTGTCTAGGATGGAGGAAGAGGCCAGGACCTATAGTTGTGTCAGATGTGAGCAGGTAGTGCCAAAGTTATTTGTAGAAAAGATGGTGATAGTTGAATTCCTGGGACAATAACCTGAGAGATCAGGGAACATGAAAAGGTAGAGTCAGGAAAATCAAGCTTGGGGAACGGGGATGGGATGTGAAAGGGAGAAAAACTGAGGAAGGAAGAGGGATGAGATCAAAGAGGATACAGAATAAAGGCAGAGCTACAGATAAAGCCCTCAGGACCAAAAGTCAGAGACAATCCCAGTTGTTTAATCCAGAGACAGGAAAAAGGACATCCTCTAAAAAGACCTAGGTTATGGGCTGGAGGGAGAAGATAGATAACAGGAAAGAACCAGGTTTCTATTGGGACCCAAAGAGCAAGACCAGCCCTAACTTCCCTCCTTCCTTTCTCTGCTCTAACACTTCTCACAAAACAATAGTTTAATTTGATGCTAGAATGTGGAGATGAAACAAACTCTCTGAAAAGAGAGAGAACCTCAGAGTCCCCAAGCCAGGAGACTGACAGAGAAGGCCTGGCAGAAAGACTAGCATAATGGGGGCTAGCACTGATGGGGCTAGCACTGATGGGGCTTGCAGTGACAGGCCATGGCAGGAAGGGATTGTCTCATACTTTACAAGTATTGTTTTATAGAATAAGTGAGTGTGTGCAATAGGAAGCATTGAACTTGAGCTGGGCTTACCAGTAGCATGACCTTCCACTCCAATTCTGGAAAGCTAAGACCCTAAAATTCCCTCCCAGGTGGGAAAGTGCCTTGCCCAGAGTTCCTGCCCAATAAATAATGTATGAGAGGGACCACTCCAGAGGAAGGTAGTCAGATGTGAGCTGGGGTAGGGAGAAGGGGCAGGAGAGGTATATTGTGCTGGAAAGCAAGTGGGAAGAGGAGCAATTTCCTCTTCTCCTTCTTCCAGCCCTCAGATAAGGTGAATCATAGGGAACACTGATTGGTAAATCCATCAACATAAGTAGGTTCTTTTCACCACTTAATGGCATTGTGTAATTTGCTGCAATATTTCCATTGTTTAGGCTATACTAGAGGGTCACTGATAATCCAAAGCAAATAAAAGAAGAGTTTGGGAAATAACTGATGTTAGACAAGGCTCCAGAATCCTATGAAAATGCAATGTCATGAATGCCTGCCTATTTTTCCCTTGTAATCTTTATGAATCCCAATGGAATCAAATCTAATTCAGTCTTAGGGTACTTTGATTTGTCCAATTTGGGTTATTAGACCCTAAGAATTCCTTGACTTACCTCCTTTCTCCATTCTTTGGAGGGAGGGCTTCCTAAGTGTTTTCTAGAAGGATGGTCTTGGATGCTGTTACCTCAAACTTGGGTCCTCTACTTGTCTTGGGTTTGTTGTGTGCTGCAGTAACAGAATAGCAGAGACTAGATCATTTATAATAAATAGAAATTTATTTGGCTTACATTTCTGGAGGCTGAGAAGTCCAAGACTGAGAGGCCACACCTGGTGAGGGCCTTCCTGCTGTGTTATAAAATGGCAGGAAGCATCACACAGGTGAGAGAGAGAGAGAGAGAGAGAGACAGAGAGAGAGAGAGAGGGAGGAAGAAGAAGGAAGAAGGAAGAAGCAGAAACAGAAGAAGAAGAAGAAGAAGAAGAAGAAGAAGAAGAAGAAGAAAGGGAGGAGGAGGAGGGGGAGGGGGAGGAGGAGGACAGAGAAGAAGAAAACAACGACGATGGAAGGAAGGAGAAGAAAGGAGAGGAGAGGGCTAATTTTTTTAAATAAAAAATTAGCAACCTCTAATATAACCTCTATTCTCATGAATGGATTAATGCTGCCATTGAAGTAGCATTAATCCATTCATGAGGGTAGAGCCCTCATGACCTAATTACCTCTTAAAGGTCTCATCTCTTAACACTGTTGCATTGGGAATTAAGTTTCTAACACATAAACTTTTGGGGACCCATTCAAACTGTATTGCCACTCATTAGCTATATGTCCTTAGGAAATTGCCTTAATCACCTAAATTTCAGTTTCTTCGTCTATAAATGGGGTACCACCTCCTTCTTATAGAGAAGTTGTATAAACCCATGACCCAGTACATTTGAGAAGTACTAAGGTTACATATGGCACCCTTCTCTCAGGATGCTGAGTGCCTAGTATGCCTTCTTTGCCCAGATAATCCTAGGGGATCTTTCCCAAGAAGGAAGCGAGCCAATTTTGTGTGAAGGTCTCAAGGACTTGGCTCCAGAGACAAAGTTTCTCCTAAATAGCCAACCTAGTATGTGCAATGAATTGTCCACTGTTTCTTTCATCTCCCAGCTTCAAATGTTTTCTTGAAAGTCTAGCTGCCTGACAGCTTAAGCTGCTAGCCTCTTTATTAGTCCAACAGAGGCCTGGGTATGAGAATTGGTGAAAATGGGCATTACCAGTACACATATGTTTTAGGTGAATGTGATGGTTAATACTGAGTGTCAACTTGATTGGATTGAAGGATGCAGAGTTTTGTTCCTAGGTGTGTCTGTGAGGGTGGTGCCAATGGAGATTAACATTTGATCAGTGGACTGGGAAAGGCAGACCCACCCTTAATCTGAGTGGGCACAATCTAATCAGCTGCCAGTCTGGCCAGAATAAAAAGCAGGCAGAAGAACGTGAAAAGATTAGAATGGCTTAGCCTCCCAGCCTACATCTTTCTCCCATGCTGGATGCTGCCTGCCCTCGAACTTTGGTCTCAAAGTTCTTCAGCTTTGGAACTTGGACTGGCTTCCTTGCTCTTCAACTTGCACATGGCCTATTGTGGGACCTTGTGATCGTGTGAGTTAATACTACTTAATAAACTCCCCTTTATATATACATCTATCTTATTAGTTCTGTCCTTTTAGAGAACGCTGACTAATACAGTGAGTTACACTTTGCTGAGGTCAACTTAAAGGAAAGAAGTCTCACCAAAGGCTAGGGATGATACAAAATGGGAGACATTCACTGAGTGTAGATTCTTAGGACCCACAAGTACAAAAAGACAACACAATTAGGTTCTTCCCTGACCTTCAATCTCATCACCCCTGAACCTAGTGTGGTCATGGTGGCATCAGTGTTCATTGCTGCTTTAGTCACAGGTTATGAAATAATCACTAGGTATCACACATGTATGACTCCGTAATGATGACTTGTGTTCCAGCCATGAGACCTGAGACAGAGTACATCCAGCCTGACTGTGGCAGCCCCAGGCTTGCAGTATTCGTGCTGAAGCCTGCTCTGAATCAGGTAGTTGAGTTCAATAGTGTTTATGGGCAACATAAAGAGACTCCTGTGCCTTCTGCTGGACCCCTTGGAGAGCTAATGCCATCTCTGTTGCAGGGAGCTCCGTTTCCCAGGTTCCATTACCAACTGGTTTTCAAGTAGGTTTGGCTAATGAGAGGCACTGCAGAGCAGATGAACCAGAGTATTTCTCCTCCTTTTTGCTTTAAATGAGGCTTCCAGCAGTGGCTACTTTTGTTTGTTTATGAAATTTTAGCTCCTATTGGTCAACCCCATTCTTTGTGTTTCCAGCTCCTATGGAGTGATCTCTGCCATGGTTTTAACTCTCACCAAATGGCTTTAGTTTCTGGTTCTGGTAATGCTGTATTCTCTCCTTGTCCTTCTAGCCCTAGAGGTGGTGACCACTTTTGGCTCTTTAGCTCTTTTGTCACTTATGTAACCAATTCCCTGTATTAAATTCTTTCTGCTTAAAATGCCTCAGTTGGTTTCTGTTTTTCTGACTAGACTCTCACTGTTACATGTTTCTCAGTCATTGCTACTTCACCTTCATTTTGGATTGAAGTCTCCCATGCAAGGTTTGCAGTCTCCCAAGCCACAAACTGGGAAACCAGGTAATGATTCCTTCAGTCCTTAGGTTTCTCTGAACATATCCTAGGTTTCTTTCACTGAACTCTTTGGGCTCTTGACCCTATGAGGGAGACAGGGTGCTTTTTATTTCCAAGTGACCTACTTTATATAAACACCAGTCAAGATTCTTGAGATTGTTCTCCCATCCAATGGTTAATTTCTTTTAGAGTAGAAAAACTGCTCTTAGTTCATCATTCATTTTCTCCTTCCCTTTCGTTTATGTTATAAACTCTATGTTATCTCTCTAGACTTTACTGTTGGAGAAAAAAGCCTTTCAATAAAACAAATAAACACAAACACAATGACAAAATAGGGATGGAGGCAGAACTTCAAGGATCACATAGATCTATTGAAGTGATGAGTGGCAGCAACAGCATTACTTCAAATTTCAAGGGACAGCAATGGCTGCAGGGCAATTAGCAATTCCCAGTAATGGGGGTGTGGATCATCACACCCCCTTAGTAGTGATAACAGTGGTGTCTTTATCAACTATGGTTTTGTAGCATGATTTTGAACATAATCCCTTAATGTATAGCGTTGAAGCCTGATTTGCTGGCTTTCCTAGAGATTTTTTGAGCTACTCAATATAATTTTTTGGTAAATCATTACAAATTTGTTTCTGTAACTAAAACTAGCTACAAAATTGAAATTCTGAACAATGTTTTCTGATTACAAAACCATACATTCCGATGTGTCCCGGTGTACTTTAATCTGATGTGCCCTCATAATGAGTCTACAATATTTGAGTTCCATGTAACATTGTGGTTCCCCACAATTATTAGGTGATTAATATAATCTACCTTTGAAGGGCTTTGTTCTCAGCTTTGTCAATGGTGCTCAGTGGACTTGTTAGTCAAGTGGCCATGGTGGCAGAAACTGACATCCTAGCTTAATTATGTGAGCTTCCCTTCACCAAGGGTTTCTTGACATCATCAATTTGCCAGCTCTAGTGACCAACACTGACACTCCCATCTGATACCATTCCAAGGATACTGGTCAGTCACATGGTGGCTGGTGAGCCATATTTAACTCCTTCTTTTGGGGAGAAAGAAGCACTATACCATAACTAAAATAAGCACTGTTTGGATTTGGATTTACTTTCCTTTCCTCCCCCACCTTGCTTCTGCCAAAGCTATCATCTGTAGATAATCTAGATTCTTTGTTCACTATCACAGTATCCCACCCAATGTTGCTTCTCACCAAGAAACTTTTTTGGGAGAGGAAGCTAACAGGCTGACACACATGAAAATTCATGTTCTGATAAACTCTCTGTCCTGGAAGCAACTGGCTTTACAAAACAGTGGAATGACTGAGGTAAGACTCAGTTATGATGCCAACTTGAAGTCAAAATCTTGAAAGGTTGGGGTACCATTTTGGAGGTGAGACATGTTTTCCTGTGTTTGATACATGATGAAGGCTCTTGCTGAAAAGATAAATCCAGGGACCAAGGTAAGGAAATGGGAATGCCATTTCTCACGATCACAATATTACACCTGTAACTCTGGACAATAAATATATAGGATTTTAGTAGTTGGAGGAGAAATGCTTTAACCACAGAAAACAACAGATACTGCCATCCTGCTATTTCAGGCTCCTTTTACCACTTGGCAGGGAAAATATGGGTTATAGTATTGGCTGGGATGACTGATCCTGTTAGCAAAGATTTCTGATACATATTATGATACACAGTGAGATCAGAGAGGAATATAAATGAATCTAGAGGAACCTCTTAGGATTCCCCTGTCTGGTGGTAAGTTAAGGGAAGATATAGCAATTCTCTATAGGCAGGAACCACTGAAAACTCAGATCCCTCAGGAGTCAAGTTTTGGGTCACTTCACAATAGAAACACTGGCCATCTGAAGAGAAAATAAAAGGAATATAGATGAGTAGTTGAGGGTGGAAATAATAAATTTTCACTCTGGTCTTTTTACCAGGGAAGCCATGCTTTGAGAGTAGACATGAAAAGAGCAGGACATATTTTCACTTAACCAGTTCTATTACTGAGCACATAAAATCATAAAGCAAACCCTCCAAAGATTTTCTTCTGTAACCAGAATAAAATCCAAACTTATTTGAATTTATTCAGCCTTCCAAAATACTATGTAACTTGGCACTTGCCTACCTCTCTCACTCTATCTCATTCCACTTATCCAGTTGCCTGCCATGTTTAAGCCTATGGGTAAAGCTCATTTCAGCCTCAAGGATTTGTTCTAGCTGTTCGTTCCACCTGGAATGTTTCCCCCACATATCCAGATGGCTTAATCCCTCCCTTCATTTGGCTCTCTGCTCAAACGCCTCTTGTTAGTGAAATCTTCCCTTCACACTCTATATAAACAGTACTACCCCATGTTCTCTCTCTTCCCCTTATCCATGCTTTAGTTCCCATGTTAGAACTGGTAACTCTATTACATATTAGACATGTATGTGTTTCTTATCTGTCCCTCTCCAGTGGGATATAATCTCCATGAAGAGAGAGGCTTTTGGTTGGTTGTTGAATCCTCAGAGCCTAGAACAGTAGAGGTGCTCAAGTATTTGTTGAATACATGATTTAATTAATTTATGACAGAGAAAAGATTTATTAACAGATTCTAGAAAGCCTTGGAAATCAGACTAAGATGTTTGGAACCTTAACATTTCAAATAAATTAGTAAGGAGTAAAATCGATGCTATTTTAGAGAGTTTTTGAAATTGCTCAGGGACCTTTGCTGTCTTCCAAGTTCTTTGGTCATTCAGAATTGTGCCAATGGCTTGCTCTGTTCTGGGGATGCTTTTATGTTGATTCCTATTCTTCAGTAAGTGCCCCCAACCCTCCCTGCTGGTTACCCTTGTTTCCTTTTCCAGCTAGCAACAGACCTCTCTCCCTCTTTCCCTTTTTTTGTTTAACATTTTCTTCTCTAAGTGGTATATTTTGATTATTCAGCAGCTGCTGCTTACAGATGGTGGGAAGGGGCCTTGTATATTTGTTATTGCCCAGTATCCTGATGAATGTGCCATTCGCTTCTGTGTATCAGCTTTTGAAGGCTATTCTAAAGCTTCTGCTTCGTGTTTTCATTATCAGAATGTACAGGCTGCTGCTCAGAGGGCTGGTTCTAGTGAAATAGATATAGTATGGAGTTAACTCTTTACTGTCCAGCAGGGCAGTTGAGGTGGCCTTCTTTTTCCACTTGTTCTGTCCAAATCATTCTGCTTCAAATCATTGCTGCTTCAAGGTTTGTCTGGAAACTCCTGCTGTTTTTTCAGGCCTTACCGGTCTTCTCCTTGAGCTCCTTTCACATGTATAGCTTATATCTCACATCCAAGCCCTTAATTATATACTGTTACACATTATTCCTCCAGGGCTTCGGACACTCTTCTGCCTCCATGTAGTTATAAGTTCACACATTCCCATCATCAACACATTTCTTCATCAGTAATCATCAGTATTAGAGAGCTTGACATGCCCCACTCTATTCTATTTGAAAACCTCTGCTTATTATTTCATTTGTCTGAATTATCTTCCTCAATTAGATTGTAAATTCTTGCATCCTTGATTGTATCTCATGTTTCTATAGTATTCTTCTAGTTGTGGTTTGATGCCTAGAATAGTACTGGGCACATAATGGATGCTTTTTTCTACAAGTATTAATTGATTTTTTTTATTGAGGCCTAATTGATTTTTTTTTTTACTGAGATATAGTCACCATATGTATATATATTTGATGTTTTTACCTCCATTCCAAACTTTCAGGACAGCTGTACTAGTTCTAATCTGTTCTTAGATTGATCCTATGACTATGCAATGTGACTACAAGGAAAATCCAGTTTTGGTTCTGTAAGAATTAACTCTATTCCTAAGATAGCAAAGACCAGGCATACCTTCCCTGCCACCACTCAGGCCTCTTCCAGACTGACCCCCAACATCCAAGAAAGCAGGAATGCAGCTGAAGACAGGGTAAAACCATGTGAGCAATCAATTGATTGATAATTAATGAATCAATCAATCATGCCTACATAATAAAACCCCAACAAAAACTCTGGACACTGAGCTGAGTTCCCTAAGATGGTAATACTCTGTGTTGTTAAATATCAATGCTGGAAAGATAATTTGTGCTGAGGACAATAGAAGCTTCTCATTTGGAATCCTAAACTCTATTCTGTGTCTCTTTTCTTTTCGCTGGTCCTAATTCTGTAATAAATCGTAGCTGTGAGTATAATAGTTTTCAGTGAGTTCTATGAATCTTTCTAAATAATTATCAAACCTGAGGTAGTTTAGGGACTTCCCCAAACTCGCAGTTAGTGTCAAAACTTGGGGCAGTCTGGAAGATCGTTCCCAGTTTGGCTAACTCCAGGTAATGAAACACCTACAACCCCCCTGCTTTCCTGGGTAATGACAACTTATCCAGTTGACTAGAATGACAACTTTACACTGTTGGATTTTCTTTGTGTTCTAATTTATTTTCTCACCCACTCCGTTAGTGCTGGCTTCATTTCTCAGCTTCCAGACCCTCTCTGCATAATATGCCTCATCTTGTACTCATCCCTGCCTCAGCTCCAGGCTTCATGGAGGTAGGATAGATAGGAAGATCTGCAATGCAGCTGGTGCAGCTCACTATTAAGCCTCTCTAAAAGTCAGAAGTGGCTTCTTGGGAACCAGGAATGACCCTGGGCCATTGTCCCACAAACTTGTAACTTCCCTCACTTCCAATCACACCTGGGACTTAGTACCACCAAGGCAGATCATTAGGTGCCTGAGGATGCTGGGTTTCCTCTGCATTAAAAACCTTTTCTGCCTCTTCCCAGTACTTCCTGATGTTGGCTTAGCCCCATGTATTAGTCCATTCTCATGCTGCTAATAAAGACATAACCAGGACTGGGTAATTTATAAAGGAAAAATGTTTAATTGACTCACAGTTTAGCATGTCCGGGAAGGCCTTAGGAAATGTACAATCATAGTGGAAGGAGAAGCAAACACATCCTTCTTCACATGGTGGCAGCAAGAAGTGCCCAACAAAAAGGGGGAAAATCCACTTATAAAATTATCAGATCTCATGAGAACTCACTCACTATCACGAGAACAGCTTGGGGGTAACTGCCCCTGTGATTCAATTACCTCCCACTGGGTCCCTCCCATGACACATGGGGATTATGGGAACTCAATTCAAGATGAGGACATTCAAGATGAGGACATGGGAACTCAATTCAAGATGGGGACAAAACCAAACCCTATTATTCCACCCTGGCCCCTACCAAATCTCATGGCTTCACATTTCAAAACACAATCTTGCCCTTCCAACAGTCCCCCAAAGTCTTACCTCATTCCAGCATTAACTCAAAAGTCCAAGTCCAAAGTCTCATCTGAGACAAGGCAAGTTCCTTCCACCTATGAGCCCGTAAAATCAAAAACAAGTTAGTTACTTCTCAGATACAGTGGGGGTACGGGCATTGGCTAAATATACCCATTCCAAATGGGAGAAATTGGCCAGAACAAAGGGGCTACAGGCCCCATGCAAGTCTGAAATCCAATAGGGCAGTCATTAAATCTTAAAGTTCCAAAACGATATCCTTTGACTCCATGTCTCACATCCAGGGCATGCTATTGCACAGGTGGGCTCTCACAGCCTTGGGCAGCTCTGCCTCTATGGCTTTGCAGGGTATAGCCCCCCTCCCTGCTGCCTTCACAGCTGGCGTTGAGTGTCTGTTGCTTTTCTAGGTGCATGGTGCAAGCTGTTGGTTGATCTACAATTCTGGGGTCTGGAAGATAGTGGCTGTCTTTTCAGAGCTCCACTAGGCAGTGTCCCAGTGGAGACTCTGTTGGGGCTCTGACCTCACATTTCCCTTCTGCCTGCCCTAGCAGAAGTTCTCCCTGAGGGCTCTGCCCCTACAGCAAACTTCTGCCTGGACATGCAGGTATTTCCATACATCCTCTGAAATCTAGGCAGAGATTTCCAAACCTCAATTCTTGACTTCTGTGCACCTGCAGGCTCAACACCATGTGGAAGCTGCCAAGGCTTGGAGCTTGCACTTTATGAAGACATGGCCTGAGCTGTACCTTGGTCCCTTTTAGCCATGGCTGGAGCTGAGGCTGCTGTGACACAGGACACCATGTCCCAAGGCTGCACAGAGGAGGGGGGCCCTGGGCCTGGCCCATGAAACTATTTTTCCTTCCTAGGCTTCCAGGCCTGTGAAGGGAGGGGCCTTTGCAAAGGTCTTGGACATACCCTGGAGACATTTTCCCCATTATCTTGGTGATTAACTTTCTGCACCTTGTTACATAGGCAAATTTCTGCAGCAGGCTTGAATTTCTCCCCAGAAAATGGGTTTTTCTTTTCTATTGTATTGTCAGCCTGCAAATTTTCCAAACTTTTATGCTGTGCTTTCTCTCGAATGTTTTACCACTTAGAAATTTCTTCTGCCAGATACCCTAAGCCCTCTCTCTCAAGTTCAAAGTTTCACAGATGTCTAGGGCAGGGGCAAAATGCTGCCAGTCTTTTTGCTAAAGCATAACAACAGGTACCTTTGCTGTAGTTCCCAAGCATTTTCTCATCTCCATCTGAGATCACCCTGGACTTTGTTGTCCATATCACTATCAGCATTTTGGTCAAAGCCATTCAACAAGCCTCCAAGAAGTTCCAAACTTTCCCACATCTTCCTGTTTTCTTAGCTCTCCAAGTTTCTAGGAAGTTCCAAACTTTCCTACATTTTTTCCGTCTTTTTCTGAGTCTTCCAAATAGTTTCAACCTTTGCCTGTTACCCAGTTCTAAAATCACTTCCACATTTTTGGGTATCTTTACAGCAGCACTCTGCTCTCTGTGGTACCAATTTACTGTATTAATTTGTTCTCATGCTGCTAATAAAGACATACCCAGAACTGGGTAATTTATAAAGGAAAGAGGCTTAATTGACTCCCAATTCAGCATGGCTGAGGAGGCCTCAAGAAACTTATAATCATGGTGGAAGGGAAAGCAAACACATCCTTCTTCACATGGTGGTGGCAAGGAGAAGATCCCAGCAAAAAGGGGGAAAAGCCCCTAATAAAACCATCAGATCTTCTGAGAACTCACTCACTATCATGAGAACAGCATGAGGGTATCTGCTCCCATGATTCAGTTACCTCCTACCAGAGTCCCTCCCACGACATGTGGGGATTATGGGAGCTACAATTCAAGATGGCATCATGGGATGATATGGTTTGGCTGTGTCCCCACCCAGATCTCATCTTGAATTGTAGCTCTCATAAACTCCATGTGTTATGGGAGGGACCCAGTGGGAGGTAATTGAATCATGGGGGCGGGTCTTTCCCATACTGTTCTTATAATAATGAATAAGTCTCATGAGATCTGATGATTTTATAAAGGAGAGTTTCCCTGCACACACTCTCTCTTGCCTGCCACCACATAAGGTGTGACTTAGCTCCTCATTCAACTTCGGCCATGATTTGAGGCCTCCCTAGCCATGTGGAAAGGTAAATCAATTAACTTTCCATGATAAATTACCCGGTCTTGGGTATGTCTTTATTAGCAGCATGAGAACAGACTAATACACACCATGTTTTACAAACTGGACTGATAATAAGAATCACCTGGGGCTCTTGTTAAATATTCAGATTCTCAGCATGTCTAATGGAGATGTTGATTGTAGGTCTGGGTTTTGGCTCAGGAGTCTGTTTTATTTTAATTTAAGTATTAAGTGCCCCAGTTATTCTTATAATCATCTACTACATCCCTGTGCATTAAGTTTTGCTTCATGTCCATTTTGAACTTTAAATTACCATCTTACATATTTCCCCTGTCCTTGCTGGTGTTAGAAAACGAACGTGAATCTGTTCTGCATACCCTCTGTGTTGGAGGAGTCATGCCCTAGTCCTCATCCTGGGGCTGGCAGTTCTCTTACCCTGCCTCATTATGGCCAACCCTCCTCTCTGGCACTAGGCTCTTTCCTGTGCCTCATTCCAGTGTCTGCAGTCTTGCCACATGTAGATGGACATCTGATACGGCGATCAACTCCACAAACAAGTTCATTTAATTCAATAAACATTTACTGACTTGAGTTATATCCCAGGCACTGTGCTAGGTGCTGGTGAGATGAAAAAAGGAAAATACAGTTTAAAGGGTGTGACAGACACATAAAGAAACAGCCATAATATTGTGTGATAAATGCTTTAGCAGAAGCATGTACAAAGTGCTATGGAAACTCAGACGAGAGCGTGATTAATTCCTCCTGGGAAGGGTCAGGAAAAGTCACAGAGAAGGGTTTACATTTGGAAGGTAATCAAAAGTTCTCTCAGAGGTCAGGGAGAGGGGAGGGCATTCCAGGCAGAGAGCAAAGCCGAAACAAATCCAAGGAGAGTGAGAATGCTTGATTTACTCCGGCAACTTAGACTGAGTCACCCAGTGGGCCAAGAGCAGTGTTTTTTCCAAGTGTGGTCCTCATGCCATCTTCATCCGTAATTCCTTGGGGAGCCTATTAGAAATACACATTTCAAGATCTTAACCTCATACTTACTGATTTGTAATCTTGGGGTGCAGCGTGACAACGTTTATTCATAACTAGCCCCCTCAGTGAGTCTTTAAACCGAAAATAAAGCAGTTGTTCTCTACCTTGGTACATTATAATCATCAGGGAGCTTTAGAAAATACTGAGGCCTGATCTCATCCTCCAAGGTTCCCATTTAGGAAGTTTGGGATATAGCCTGGGCATCTCCATTTTTAAAGCTCCCCCAGTGATTTTAATGCGTGGAACCACTGCACCCAAGTTTGAGGACCACAGAACGAGAGCATCAGATTCAAGAAGGCAAAGCAGGCACTTGGAGACCTGCTACAAATTATAATGGAGATGTAAAAAGTTCATGCAGAGTTTTCTATGCCATGTTGGGGAGTTTGGTTTCGATTTTGTAGACGGTGAAGAGACAATGCAGGAGATGGCTCCTACGGGCTCATATTTCTGTTTAGGCCTCAATAAATGGTGGTGTTAGAAAACAAGATTGCATCTGGTTTGTACACCCATGGTGTTGAGGGAAGGGATACTTTACTACCGCTCCATGAAGTGGGCTCAGCTGTGCCCTCAGAGTAACTGTTCTTCTTTCAGATAAAGGCTCTGAATACTCCTGTTGCTTTCTTAAGAGACACAGTGGGCACCTATCCTGTGCTCACTGTTGAAAAATCCTCAACTGTATCCCAGGTAAATTCTGAGCCGTGCAAAGCTTCATGGAGGGAAGACCTAAGGGAGATTGGTGGTGGGCATTATATATTCACATGGTCTCCATTAGGCCCAGCAGTTACAGGTATTGACTTCAACCTCGAAGTTCAGGAATAGAAGAAACTGTGTTGCATGGATTATTGTGCCTACAGAGCACAGAGAAGTTTTGGGATGGATTGCAATGGCATAGAAGAAGGAGAGATGAGAGGTGAGAGGGGAAACTGTAGTTATAAGCCAATCACCACTCCACAGTGAGGTGTTGGGACTTTTGTGGACCACCTTGATTAAGATAGAACCAGATATGTTGTGGGTACAGTTGTGAAGGAAAAGGAAAGGAGGTCAGAAGTCTAATGCCGGAGCCACCTGAAGGCCCTGACTAGCAGCTAGTCACGCAGACCTCAATGAAGTCTCTCCCTCTCACTGTCTCTTCAATTTTCTCCCCTTTCCCTCTTCTATCTTCTCAGTCTTTCCCCCTCTTCTTTAACCCTCTGCATCCTCACTACTCATAGTGCTCCCAGAAACAACAATAAAGCCTACCAGACTCCAACATTTGTTAATGGGCCCATGAGTTACAGCCTTTGTTGAAACTTAGAGCTAAGAAGAATGTTGGTGATTCTTTGGTACAACCTCTTCAATTTGCGAATGGAGAAATGGAGGTCCAGAAAGGAGACATGATTGTCCAGGAAAAAAAAAAAAAAAAGGTCGTGTAGCTAGTTAGCAGTAGAATTCAAACAGACCCATGTCTTCTGACTTTCTCTATTAGCCTGCATCTACTGTGCTATGCTCTGGTCACAATGGGGAATTCTCATGCTTTGCACGCTTTGAGGGGTAAATTGTACACTCTTCATGTTTGGTTCCTATAACCTCTTTGTAAGAAGGCTATAGCAATTAGTTCGTCATGTGTGCTAAGTTCATAAAGAAGGAATGTGCTTTGCTTAAGAATGCAAGTTTCACCAGAAAGGAAGTAGAAATTTATAAAATAGGAAAGTTCAGGTTTACATAATTTTAGGCCATATGAGTAGAATTTTTGTATAGTAGATTCTAAAATTGCTGTTTTCCATTATCATGATGTAGAATCCCAGAACCATTACCCTAGGACAAGGAAAGACTTTGTCTGATGGTTGTGTGTTTGAGTGCAGGAAAAGACAGGATGTGGTTACATAACTTTGGCGTTTTGACCTTGGTCTTGCTTCATTTTGAAGGCTTCTAACCTTGTTTGCCGGTGCCCTCATGAGTATGTGGAAGATGAGATCGTTGCTTCTTTCACAAAACAGTGCAATGAGAACATTATCTGTGACATTATGGAGTCTGGGAATCCAGTGTAGCATCTGACTCAGTGCCTAGCCCAATAGCAGGCACTCATGGATTATTTTTTGAGTTGAGTTGAGATGAGGCCTGCAGGTCTGCAACAAATTACTATTGATGCCATCTTGAACAAGTCGTTTTCTTTTTCCAAGCTTACTCTTCTCTCTTACAAAATAACAGACAAGAACAAGACAACTTCTGACATTCCTTCCCACTCAGAGATTGGCATCCCTTTTTTAAAAAATCCCAGAAATTTGGACTTAGGAGACCCTTTGAAGGTCAATTAGCCCAACCCACAGCTTGTTCAAGGCAGAGCTAGATTATTCAAAGAAGTAGAGATTTGACAACTTCATGGCTTGTGTAATAGTGGAAATCAGCCAAAAAGAATAATTGAGGTTAAAAAATTATTTGAGGGCCAGAATTACTCTCTTTGGTCAATATCCATCACATTAATGAGGAATAGTTAAATCTCTATTTTGCTTTGGTTTTCTCCTTTGCTCTCTACTGATATGTAACATACATACATCAGTAAAATGCACAAGTCTTAAGTGTACAGTGTGAGGAATTTTTACATATGTATCCACCCATGTAACTATCTCACAAATCAAGATGCAGAATATTTTGACAACTGGAGAAAGTTTCCTCACACCTTCACTACCCTCTCTGAAGGGACAGATCTAATTTCTATCACTGTAGGTTTGTTTTGCCTACTTTTGAACTTTATATGAATGGAACCACAGTGTATATAACCCATTGTGCCTGACTTTTCACTCAACCTTGTGTCTAAGATTCATCCATATTGTTGCATATGTCAGGAGTCTTTTTGTTGTTGTTGCAATGTGTGAATTGTAAGACTACCACAACTTAAGAATTCATTAGTGCAGAGTATTAGCTACAGACAAGGAGAAAAAGTTAGAAGATTTGTGTCCTAATCTTATTATTAAGTAGCTACATGAACCTCTCTCTGGGCCCATTTTCCTCAACTGTGAATGAAGAGGTCAGGCTAAAGAATCACTAGCAATTTTTCTAATTCTAAAAGCCAAGGAATGTATGTGAATCACAGACCAAACAAGCATCTGGAAGATATGAAAAAAATCACATATCTGACAAAGAACTCATACTAAGAATATGTAAGTGACTTCTACAAATCAACAAGCAAAAAAGAAAAGTCAATTAAAAATGGGAAACATGAGTGTGTGCATGTGTGTGTGTGGTATTTGCTGCTGTTGTTGTTATAGTAGAGAAAAAAATTGTTCAGTGGGAAACCTTAGGGTCATCATGATGACCATGTAATAAATATTTTCAAATATGCGGAAATGTTGGGCCATCCACATGGTGCAGAAGCTGATTTTTGAAAAAGGATCCCTTTGTATTATTTTCTGTAAGGGAGGCACCATGTTTAATTTTAGTGAATGGATGAAATGCATGTAAAAGGGCTTCATAAACTGTAAAGCTCTCTGCAAATGAAAAGCACTATTATTATTCCAGATACAATATAAGTGCAGCTGACATCAACCACCATTTATCCCAGTTGCAGGTGTAACAACCAACAAGGGTATTTTCCTTTGTTCCTTTGCCACAGCTGTGAGAGAGCATCTGAATCCAATACATAAATAACAGCTGTGATTTTAATTGAGACTTGAGTGGATAAGCAAGGTGTACACTGAACGCATAGCAACAGATAGGTTTTCATTTGGGCAGCCACATTATTATTTCCTCAGACTTTGAAAAGGGAAAGTTTTAACAGGCCTCTTGGAAGTGACCCTTGTTTTTCCCCCCACCTGTTCGCAGTTACTGTCACAGAATGCGTCATCGCTCTCCCACGCGCACAGTGGGAAAACAGCTTTGCCATCCAGAGCAAAGGGAGTTTTTATGCTGTGTCAGGGATACAAGAGTCTGTGTATGGTTCATTGTCCATTTCCCAATTAGGCCCACTCCCTAGGCGTTGGAGCTTCCTGACCAGAGAGACTGCCTGGACTCCTTATCATTTCAGCAGAAAAAAGTCAGCATGAGAAGCCACTGCAAATCAGATTTTTGCCAGAATGCTTGTGGTCTCTGCCTTGCACTTTTTTTTCCCCAAGATTTTGCAACTCTGGTCTTGTCTTAGGAGGGTGAGAAATTATCCCGTCAATGTAGTCAACCCAGATTGGTCAACCAAAGGGAATTTGCTTGTTGAATCACATTTGCTGCTAGTATGTTCTTGGACAAGGATATCTCCATGACTCTGTCCCTTGACTGGGGTGTCTAACTATTGGGTATTCTCTTTCTTGTACTGTGCATAGATGTGTCTCAGACTTTGTATTTGCCCCTTAAAGCTGCCCTTATGATAGATTTAGAAGCTCTGTAGTAATACACACTGAAAACTAATCTAAACACTATATAGTTGTAGAGCAGAAAGAGTTTCAAAGCCCAGCAAATCTGAATTGAAATCAAAATTTATCACTATACCTGGGTGATAAGCCTCAGCTGCCTTATCTATAAAATGGGGATAAAAATACCTCCCTAGCTCTGAAGATCATTGTAAGGTCAAGAGAGGCAAGGCATGTACACCTTCCCAGAGAGGGTCTGGCCCATAGTAATTGCCTCATAATTAGTGAGTGAGATGATTGTTCCAGAAACTGTACAGCTGGGGAAGATCCCCCAATGCAGACACATGGCTAGCCCAAGTTTAACAGCAGCTTAATGGCAGATCTAAGAGAAAAATTAAGATCCAGAGCTTCTTTCTACTACATCTAAGAATTGTTTCCTCAGGTTTGGGGAGGAGACAGCAAAGCTAAGCACTTCAAGGTAAATTATGATGCTTTGATGATTTCTTTTTATTTATTTATTTATTTTTTATTTTGCTTTGATGATTTCTTAAGCTGAGTGGTCTATAGTTCACTGGTGTAGAAGGAAGGTTTTTATTTTAGAAATATCATCTCTGCTTATGTTTACAGCATATCTTTCCTGTTAAGCCAGAGGCATCCATATTGCTTTGAGGAGAGTTAGCATTGTTAGATTAGGACAACGAAAAGAAAGAAACTAATAAAATAGATTCTTGCACCCCACAATAGAAACATGGATTCGAATGCTAAAGCTTTGACTTGCAAGAGCCAGGTTCTGTATGAGAGAGGAAAAAGCTTGAGAATCCAAAGAGAAGGTCTTTAAGGAAGCAAGTTGTCTATGACATAAAGTTAGGTTACAAAGAGAATAGGGGAAGAACCAAGTCACCCCACCCTCTCTCTGGGCTAGTGGGTAGTTGATAGTGACCTGATTGGAGGAGGGAGAAAAGTGGTGGGCTGAGGGTTGGGATGAAGATGCTAGAGGGGACCATGGGGAGGAGACCCAGCAAGTATAAGTGGATAGTGTACCTTGCTTTGCTATTTAGGGGAGGGCCATGTTAGCTGTCTCTCTCAGCCTTTGCTGTTGAGAACCTTCTGTAAACATCTGCTTACATATCAACCCATAGATTTTCAGCAGAAGTGATACCCCACAATGTCCCCAGATTTTGCTAAGGTCCATATGAGCTATCTATTTGGATATCTCTTTTTCAGTGACCAAGGTCACTAATAAATACCATGAAACATAGGCATGATTTCCAGCAGATGCTTGGAGATGTGGAGCCTAGACCCTCAGCATTTGTACTAGATGCAGCAACCATCGTCATGTCCTAGGTTTAATTTTAGGAGTTAATACAGCATGGCAATTAAGAATGTGGTCTCTGGCATCAGACCGACTGCCTTAGATCCTGGTTCTCTCCTCTTATTAGCTAGGAAATTTTGAGGAAATTTATGAAACCGTTAGAGCCTTAGCTTCCTTGTCTCCCCAGTCACAGTATCATAATTTCTGCAACATAGTTTGCAGTGACTAAATAAATTAATACACAGGAAGTACTTAATTAGAACAATGCCTGCTACGTAGTATAGTTTAATAATTGCTAGTTGTAGTTGTTCTTACTGCCTGTGCCCAGCCAAATTTGTGTGTGTGTGTGTGTGTGTGTGTGTGTGTGTGTGTGTATATGGTACAGAGCTAACAATCTCTGACTGACAGCTTTTTTTTTTTTTTTTTTGCAATAACAGAGAAGTTATTTATTTACTATCTCACCTTTCTGGGGTTGTTAATTTGATTTTCTATTCATTCATTTGTATATGCTTTTAAGAAATATTTATGGAGCCCCTTCTATGTGCCTATCAGGCACTGGGCTAACTGCTGGGGATAAAATGGCATGTAAGATAGGCATATCCCTGCCCTTATGTAGTTTACAACTACAACTAGTCTATTCCAATAACTCTTTTCCCTTTATCTGATTTTGGATTCTGGGCCAATCTCCTGAGCACATTTTCTAGTGCTGGCAACCGGGGTCCTGCAGCAGGCCATAAAATGCATGGTATATGGGTTTAATAATGTCAGGGGAAATTTTCAGTTAATCCCTTGGACTGTGGGTACACCCAGGATTCAAAGGCCAGACCAAAAAGGCACGAAGAGAAACAGAGAACTGGTAATTATCTGGTGAATTTGGGTCATGTGGAAAGCCAAACCAAATTACTTTCGCCAAGGAAAAAAATGATTTTTTTTTCTCTTCAAATGAATTCGTTTTGGTGAGATTTTCCTAGGGTCTTCCCTTCCTTGCTTTGCATTATTCAACCAGGTATTTCCTAGAAACCAGCACAGCGTGGGTAAGATATAAAGACAAGGACTTCCAGGGAAATGAAAACTGCTCATCCACGGGGTATTTGGGGAGCCCTGCTCTTATTCCCAATATATAACATATAAGGAAAATTGCACTAAATTGGCAGTGCTACCATAAATCCAGTCAGCTCGTAGGTGCTCTAATTTTGAACTAAATCTGATAGCTTCTGTTTATTTGTGAAACAGATGTTTTCAGTTAAACGTTTCTTATGTCTTTTTGTTTGAAATTATATCATATTATAATTTTGTATTTCTAAGGCAAAAGCAAATGAAGGGAACATGCTTAATTTTTAGGTTATGAGTAATTTATTATACTTTTAATAGAGGATTTCAATGTATTCCCCATCCAGGAAATGGTAATGGAAATTGCCTACTTCAACATGTAATCTATAAAATCCTGTTAAACAGTGTAATGAGAATTTGTCACTTTGTCACCTAGCTGACCTTTTACAACCCTGAAACTCAAAGTGAAGTGACACCTCCCTCAATTCAGATGAAATGCCTGCATATTTTACTGTGTTTTCACCAAGAAATCCTTTTAGCCAAAATTTCAGCTAGTCCAAGTCAATTTTTAAGCAAAGTGCATAACCAGAAATTGGCACAAACATTTGTGTATCATCCTTTCCATATTCAAAAGCTGTCTGAGACTCATTTGATTAAGCATAAAAATAACTCTGTGAATGTCATTAGAAAGGCTGCTGAACATTCCATGTCTGGTTCCTTGAATTTGTATTCTGGGGATGCATTATTAAGTCACTGCTAAGTCGTTTCTCTTGTAAGAACCTGATCATGCTCTCTAGAGTCTGAAAAAATTATTTTCGTTTTGAGTTTAGAAGGCTTAGTTTTTCTATTTCCATTCAACAGAAAGGAAACAGCTGGTAAGTTAAGGAAGGCCAGTGTATTTGGCTACTGTAATCTCCACTGCCTTCCCTGGTTAACAGAATATCTTTATTCCAACCAGGGCTCCCTTCCTGCCAAATCTCCTTATTAAACTGAGTTGTGATTAGAAAAGAATAAGTGACATTTTATTTCATATGTGGCTCCTTTCAAACTTCCATACTCCTCTTTAAGTTTTCCTCTTACAAAACTTTTCCTTGGCCTTGGGCATTTCTTCTCCCTGGCAGACCTTCAACGTTGCAAAGTTCCTGACAAATCTTGTAGACTACTACTGAATGAAGCACCTCCTCATTCGTTCCTGTGGGATCAACTGTTATCCATGCACTTATTCATTCCATAAACATTAATTCTTACACACAAAATGGCCATGTGTATTCTAGACTCAAGTGGTCGTCTCTGAGGATCATGTATTGGTTCAAAAATGGGATGCTCTTTCTCTTTCTCAGATTTGTTTTTCTGTTAGGTGCAGGTGCTTTTTTCCAAAGTCAAGGAAGTCCAAAATGCAGGTTGCATATGGTGGAATGGGTTCCAAATGTGGACAGATGTTGACAGAAGAAGTGTCAGTTGGGGAACTTATTACAAATGGATATTTAGGGTCTCAGTTTCTAGAAGTTCTGAGCCAGTTGGTTGGGGCTCAGAGGTTTCTTATGTGCAGCTATATGTTGTCCCACTGATGTGTAGGGCTAGAGTGATAGCAGTGGATGTGGAGAAAGAGGATGGATTGAAAAACGACCTAGGAGGCAGAGTGTGCAGGGCTTGATGGCCACAGATAGTTGTAGAAGTGAGAACAGAGGAGTTGAAGATAACCTGTGTATGCATATTTGTTCTTACTTCATTCGTAAAAACAAAAAGAATACTACTTATTTCAGCAATGGAAAATTACCCAGGATTGTTTCAACAAGGCAACACTAAAAGTATTCCCCAAACAACTCTTTGGTATCAAAAAATAAATACCAGATGGAGTATACACTTTTTGATTGACTGCAGGGAATTTATTGAAGGTTGAAAGAAAGTAAAACTTAATGTTGCATTTAGCAAAGACTTTGACTTTTCTCCTTTGTACATTCAACCTGGGGCCATAGTGAAAGTCATATTGGGGATAAAGTGTCACTATATATTTGTAATTCAGAACTTCAAAAGGACCTTCTCTGTTGATGTAGCTTTCTACTAAAGTTGTCTTGCCTGCCACAATGAGCATTTTTTTTTTTTTCTGAGACAGGGTCCCACTCCATTGGCCAGGTGCAGTGGTGTCATAATCGCTCATTGCAGCCTTGGCTTCTCGGGCTCAATAGATCCTCCTGCCTCAACCTCCCAAGAAGCTTGGAGCACAGGTATGTGCCGCCACATCTGACTAATTTTTTGTAATTTTTTTTAAGAGACAGGATTTCACCATGTTGCCTGGGCTGGTCTCAAACTCCTGGGCTCAAGCGATCCACCCGCCTCTACCTCTCAAAGTGCTGGAATTCTGGGCATGAGCCATCATGCCTGCCCCAAAATGAACATTTTATACCTTTTACACTCACCACTCACTTCAAACTTCTACCCTCCAGCCCACTTCTTCGCCATTATCCTCACTTTGAGTGATGGCCTTGAATTCTACCTCATGGAGAAGGTAGACATTATCAAATAGGCACACCCTACTTTTTCTGCTAAGTCTATAAACCTACTTGCAGCTGCACTTTTTTTTTCTTCTTCTCGCCCCGCCATTATCATCAAGGAAGTAGCATTTCTCCTGCAAGATTCTGGATTTTATGCCTTCTCGTCTTCTCAAGGACTTCATTCTTCAAGTTTTCTCTTTTCTTTCTTTTTTTACCTTTAGCCTCTAACTTTATACTGGATCATTTTTTTAAATTTCCATAGGTTTTTTGGGGAACAAGTGGCATTTGGTTACATGAGTAAGTTCTTTAGTGGTGATTTGTGAGATTTTGGTGCACCCATCACCTGAGCAGTACACACTGAACCCAATTTGTAGTCTTTTATCCCTCACCCCCTTCCCACCCTTTCCCCCTGAGTCCCCAAAGTCCATCGTGCCATTCTTATGCCTTTGCATCCTCATAGCTTAGCTCCCACTTATAAGTGAGAACATACAGTGTTTGGTTTTCCATTCCTGAATTATTTCACTTAGAATAATTGTCTCTAATCCTATCCAGGTTGCTGTGAATGCCATTAATTCATTCCTTATTTATGGCTGAGTAGCATTCTATCATTTACATTTATATATATACACACATATATATAATACACATAATACATATATATATATACATATATATATATCATAGTTTCTTTATCTACTCGATTGATGAGCATTTGGGTTGGTTCCACATGTTTGCAATTGTGAATTGTGCTGCTATAAATGTACACGTGCTAGTATCTTTTTTGTACATGACTTCTTTCCCTCTGGATAGTTACCCAGTAGTGGGATTGCTGGATCAAATGGTAAGTTCTACTTTTAATTCTTCAGATAATCTCCACAGTGTTTTCCATAGTGGTTGTACTCGTTTACATTCCCACAAGCAGTTTAGAAGTGTTCCCTTTTCACTGCATCCATGACAACATCTATTATTTTTTGATATTTTGATTATGGCCATTCTTGAAAGAGTAAGGTGGTAACATATTGTGGTTTTGATTTGCATTTCCCTGGTCATTAGTGACATTGAGCATTTTTTCATGTTTGTTGGCCATTTCTATATCTTCTTTTGAAGATGTATAGATTGTGATTTTCTCCCACTCTGTGGGTTGTCTGTTTACTCTGCTGACTGTTCCTTTTGCCATGTGAAAGCTCTTTAGTTTAATTAAGTCCAAGCTGTTTATCTTTGTTTTTATTGCATTTGCTTTTGGGTTCTTGGTCATTAAATCCTTGCTTATAGAGGGGTTTTTCTGATGTTATCTTCTGAAATTTTCATAGTTTCAGGTCTTACATTTAAGTCCTTGATCCATCTTGAGTTGATTTTTGTATAAGGTGAGAGATGAGGATCCAGTTTCATTCTCCTACATGTGGCTTGCCAATTATCTCAGCACCATTTGTTGAATAGGATGTCTTTTCCCCACTTTATGTTTTTGTTTGCTTTGTCTTAAGATCAGTTGGCTGTAAGTATTTGGGTTTATTTCTGGGTTCTCTATTCTATTCCATCAGTCTAGGTGCCTATTTTTATACCGGTACCATGCTGTTTTGGTGATTATGGCCTTATAGTATAGTTTGAAATCAGGTAATGTGATGCCTCCAGATTTGTTCTTTTTGCTTAGTCTTGCATTGGCTATGCGGGCTCTTTTTGTTTCCATACGAATTTTAGGATTATTTTTTCTAGTTCTGTGAAGAATGATGGTGGTATTTTGATGGGGATTGCATTGAATTTGCAGATTCCTCTTTGCAATATGGTCATTTTCATAATATTGATGCTACCCATCCATGAACATGGGATTTGTTCAATTTGTTTTTGTCTTCTATGATTTCTTTCAGCAGTGTTTTATAGTTTTCCTTGTAAGGTCTTTCACCTCCTTGGTTAGGTGTATTCCTAAGTATTTTATTTTATTTTTGCAGCTATTGTAAAAGGGGCTGAGTTCTTGATTTGATTCTCAGCTTGGTCGCTGTTGGTGTATAGAAGAGCTACTGATTTGTGCATATTAATTTCACATCCAGAAGCTTTGCTGAATTCTTTTATCAGTTCTGGGATCTTTCTGGCAGAGTCTTTAGGGTTTTCTAGGTAAACAATCATATCATCAGCAAACAGCGACAGTTTGACTTCCTCTTTACTGATTTGGATGCCCTTTATTTCTTTATCTTGTCTGATTGCTCTAGCTAGGACTTCCAGTACTATGTTGAAGAAGAGTGGTGAGAGTGGGCATCCTTGTCTTGTTCCAGTTCTCAGAGGGAATGCTTTCAACTTTTCCCTATTCAGTATTATGTTGGTTGTGGGTTTGTCATTCTGCTTTGTCATTTCTGTTAGCATCAATACCTTTTCTAGCATCTTCCATTAAAAAAAAATCTCTTAATTCCACAGCCCTGTTTCTCTGATTCTTCCTGGTCAGTATTCTTTTTAAAAGTCTTCTACACATTTTTTTCTTCATTTCCACACCTCTCACTCATTCTTTACTTCAGCTTCAATGTGATGTTTGTTCTAATTCACCAAAACTACTCAAGAAAAGCACAAATATCCTTTACATTATAAAATACCTTACTGAATATTTTATTACCTTTCAATGCAGTAGAACACTAACTGGCTTCTTGCAACACTTTGTTGTCCTGACATTAATTTGGGGAAATTCCCAGCCATTATTATTTCAAATATTTCTTTTGCTTTTTTCTCTTCTCCTTCTGGTGTTCCTATTGTACATATGTTACACCATTTGTAGTTGTCCTACAGTTCCTGGATATTTTGTACTGTTTTTGTCCCCAGTATTTGTTCTCTTCGCTTTTCAATTTTTTTAAGTTTCTACTGCTATATCCTCATGCTCAGAGATTCTTTCCTCAACTGTGTCCAGTCTACTAAGAAGCCCATCAAAGTCATTCTTTATCCATTAGACCCCTTGGCATATTAATCACAGTTGTTTTAAATTCCTGGTCTGATAATTCCAATATCCCTGCCATATTTGGTTCTGATGCTTGCTCTGTCTTTTCAAATGATGTTTTTGTCTTTTGGTATGGTTTATAATTTTTTGGCAGTTGGATGTGATGTATCAGGTAAGTAAGCCCCTTGTAATGTGGGGTAAGCTGTGGGGAGCAGGCAAGCAATCTATAGTCATATACTTAAGTCTCAGTCCTTTAGTGAGTCTATGCCTTTGAACTGTGAACTTCAGAAGTATTTCTCAGTTTTTTCTTCCCTTTTAGGTGGAACAGAATGGCTAGAGTGGGATGGAGTTGGGTATTTCCTTTCCCCCAGGTCAGTTAGTTTCTGATGATACCCTAGGAGGTTAGACTCTGATTAATTAGTTTATTCTGGGGAAGATCTTGTTAAGAACAGAATTCCCTGGCCTATTTCAAAATGGTTCCCTTTACTCTCCCCCTGATGGAAACATGAGAGGATTTTTCTCTTAGGCTTACTGTGGGGACTTGGTTGAGCTCCTGAGACCCCTAAAGTTTTTAATTCTCTGGCTTGTCAGCACTGAGTCCCCAGTAATTAGTCAATTACAGTTCAGATGTTCCTCCACAGCACTAGTTCCCATGGCAGTTTCTGCTCATGAGCCTGTCCTGGGAAGCCATGATTCCCTGTATTTGTCTGTCTGTCTCCAGTCTTGTGGATAGCAGTTTGCCTTGTGTCTTCCCCTCTCTTATGGATCCAAAAAGAGTTGTTGATTGTTCATTCTGTTCAGCTTTTTACTTGTTTTGAGAATGGAGTTTTGACTTCTAAGCTCCTTACCTGCAAGACCGGAAACCGGAAGTTCCTGTGTTAAGAACAGACTGTAGAAGATGAAAGGACGGAGTATTATTTTTCTAGGGATGCCACAACATACTACCACAAACAGAGTGCTTAAGCCAATAGAAATGTATTCTCTCACAATTCTGGAGGCCAGAAGTAAGACATCAAGGTGTCAGCAGGACCACACTCTCTCTCTGAACGCTCTAGAGGAGAATCCTTCCTTGCCTCTTCCAGCTCTGGTGGCTTCTGGCATTCCTTGGCTTGTGGAAGCACAACTCCAGTCTCTGCCTCCCTCTTCACATGGCCTTTCCCCATGTATCAGTGTCTCTGTCCAAATCGCCCTCTCCTTGCTCTTAGAAAGACACCATTTATTGGATTTAGGATCCACCCTAGATCAAGAATGATTCAGTCTTGGGATTCTTAACTAACCACATCTGCAAAGACTCTATTTCCAAACAAGGTCACATTAATAAGTGTGTGTGTGTGGGCGGTAAGGCTCAAATATATCTTTTTGAGGGATACAGTTCAACCCACTACAGCATTAAGTAACCAAATTACATTTTAAGTGAGCAGTGGCAGGGCTTGTGATGACAGTGTATGTATGAAGATTTGGTGTATGTTTTTAGGAGAGTGATTATGAGATTTGCTGATGGATTTCATTTGGAGTGTGATAGAAAGAACAGCATCAAAAATGACTTCGACTTTTGACTTGACATAGGATGAATAGGACTTTTGACCTGACATAGGATGAACTTACTGATCTAGAAAGATGCAAGTTTTGTGGGGAGAGGACTATGAAGACTTTCCCCAATTACTTTAATAATATAACACAGAATTTAAGAGCAACACCTCTGGAGGCAAATAGACCTGGGCTCACAAATAATGTTAACATACCTTGGTGTATGTTACTTAATCTCCCTGGGTCTTGGGATTCCCATTTGCAAAATGGGTATAATAAAAATAAGACCTCTCTCATAATATTATTGGAATGATTTCACATGATTATACATGTGAGCTATTAATAGTCAGTGGCAAACAGGCAGTACTTCCCCTGTAAATCTTATCTATTCATCTCATTTTGAAAGGAGCCTACAGAGATTTGGAAGGCCCCTTCAAATGCACCATTCTTTTACTCTGACATCACTTTGGTGGATTAGGAAGATTGATGTGGCAGTAGCATATAGATTAGACTGGAGTGGGAAGAGAAGGAGGCAGGGAGCCTATTAAGTTGTCCATTGAGAGATGTCAGTGGCATGAGAATAGTGGGGAGAGAGAAAACAGAGAGGACCTTATTGAGGGAACTGCACAGGACCTGGCAAATGATGCACTGTGAGAAAAGATAAAGATGTCTGACTTTCTAACTCTGGAAAGTTGGAACACAGTAACTGATGAAAGTGGCAAAGTGGAAGTGTAGAGTAACCTTGGGATGAGAAAGGGGAAGGAGCATATTCAGTTTAGACTCACCAGATTGAAGTACTGACAGTATAAGAAGTTAGGCACCAAGTAGAATCATGGCATGCAGTAAGTGCTCCATATCTGAATGGTTGGTAGATCTAGGTCAGTACTGTCCAACAGACATATGACAACCACAAATGTAAGCCATGGGTCATTTAAATTTTCCTAGTAGCCACATTAAAAAAAGTAGAATGAAACTAATTTTAGTAATATATTTTATTTAACCTAATATAACCAAAATACTTTCATTCCAATATGTAATTGCCATAAAATATTGATTATGTTATATTCTTTTTTTCAGGCTAAGTTTTTGAAATGCCATATGTATTTTATACCCACAGCACATCCCAATTTGTACTAGCCATATCTCGAGTGCTCACTAGCTACTGTATTGGACAGTATAATTCTAGGTGGAGGTGATTGTCAGGCAGTAGATTATGATAACTACACTTCAAAAGAGAGACATCAATCTAAAATCACCTGTATGGAAGAGGAAACCAGGTAATAGGATGAACTTTGTAAGAGAGAGAATACTGAAAGTGAAGGGAACCTAAGACAGATTGGGGGAACAATTCATTTTGCAAAGGTTTGGTTTTTCCATTAGACTGCCCAGCCCCTGAAAAGAGGTGAATTAGTAATAGTGATTCAATGCATGTTTTTAACATATTGACCTCTTGGTTTTTTAATTCTACTATTTGCAAGCATGTTGTTCATGTATCTGTTTATTGTCCATCTCCTCATTACCATAATGTAAATCTGTTTTGCTCACAATTATATTTCCAGAATAACATCTCTCACACATTAGTGCTCAGTAAATGCCTGTGAGATAAAAGCCTAAACTCTACCTTAAGAAAATTTACAATATGATGGCTAAAGAACCATTACATAGAGGAAAAATGTACTAATGATAGATTCATAGAGAATTAGATTCCTAATGAATGATATTGCTAAGGTTGGGTCCAGGAGTTCAACAGAGAGAAACAGTCATTGATTTTGGAGGAGCCTAGAAATACAGAATTGAAACATGGTCTATGCCTTAAATGATGGCTAGCCTTTGAATATTTGGGAAGCAAGGGGAAGCTTTCCAAGTAGGGTGAATGACTTATGCAAAGGTGTGGTGCATGTGAATATTTTAGTTGCAATAGCTATTAAGAGAAAGAAAGATATCAAATTGAAAATGGTGACCACTGAAGTTTTTCATGAGGTATGCCAAGCAAAACTTTAAAAATGCTATATCAAATGTATTGAGAGAGGAGTACTGGTGAGCAGTGATTGCTATTGTCCAGAAGGCAATAAGGGTTGGACTAATAAGAGTGATGCCTTTGGAGGTAGGCAGGAGGAGAGATATAAGAGATGTTTGAATAATGGCCTTAGCATATTTTGATCTCTATTTTTAAAAAGAGGCTGTTATTTAGCATAAATGACCTTGAAGGATGACCTAATGAGCATTGGATGTTTGAATGTGTTGCTGAGGAAAACTCCAAGGTTCTGAACTTGGTTGACTGAATTATGGTGCCATAGACAGAAAGTTCCAAATAGTAAATTGCTTTTAGAGGTGGAGACTGAGAGAGGAAAATGGGTTGAAGTCAAAGTGTTGGAAGATATCCACGTGGAAATTTCCAGTAAGCCTTCAGATGACTAAGGGATTCAGAGAATGTAGGCTCTTTCCAAATCTTCTGTTCTTTTTGCCTATATGGAAAGTGTTTACTTTATGTGTTTCCTTGTGGCTCTGTTGATTACATTTTTATGTGTGGTTTGGAGTCCTCTGGCTTCAGACCTGTATTTGTTTGGGGCATAGTTGGAGTAGAGTGCTAACAAGCTCAAGGTCATAGGTTTGATCCCCAAAAGGGCCAGTTAGTTTCATGGAGAGGAAAATTGCATTCCATGGTTCACAGACTTGACCCCTAATCCTGTCTGCTTGTCTCAAAACTATCTAGCATTGGTCCCAAGGGGGCCCAGAGAGAAAGTGTGAGCGGTTGTGTGTGCAATCTATTTAAACTACTGGAAGAATAACTCCAAGTGGGTTTATCTAGGTTGCTTCTTCAGAAAGTTTTGTCTGCCCTCCTTCCTCAACTCTTGGGACAGAGATCACCTTTTCAGAGACAACACCATGAACAAATGCACATGAAACTGTCATGCTCATGTCTGCCTGCATCTGCATTCCTATGTTCATTTAGTTCTCAAGCAAAGGGCAGTGTGAGCATCCAGGAGTGTATAGTTCTTTTGTACAAGTGTCTACTTGTAAGCATTGGAGTATTATCAGTTTGGCTTTGAGAATTGGCTTACCAGTGTTATACAAAAAAGCTCTAGAGAGCATGAATGTGCCCAAAAGACTCTCTAAGCAAACCTTTCCCCAACAGATTTTCCTTATCAGACTGCTTTTGCTTGCTTCATACTTTTACTGGGAAATACAAGTCAACACAGAATTCTTGTGAAGTGGTCATACAAGGATACAGCAAAGAATGCTCAGTGTTCTTGAGAAGAATGCTGGTATCCATAAAACAGCTCCTAAACAAACCCACAGAAGGCATCTTCCACACAAGTACAGAGTTACCAGCACCTGCTGGGATGGCATCTAAAATCTGTTTTTGTGGATACCGCATTTTCAAAAGTCAGTCTTAGAGGTTCTCAAATTGCTTTTTCAGTTAACAGATATACCCTGGGTCCTACAAGAGTGACCCTGAAGAGGACTTGGAATAATGCTATGCACACACTGAAAGATTCAAAATAAATCTTCATGGCTTAAAAAGGACTTGAAAATTCTTTTCAAGTTCACTTCTCTTTCAGGGAATTAGAGATTGCTATACCAGGGATATTTCTCTTATTTGGCATTATGGAAAATTTTGAAGGCTGAGAAGTAAGAGATCAGACCATCAAATCTTATTTCATTGATTTCTAAGTATAATAGTGATGTCTTAAAAGAATATGCTATGGAATAAATATGACTAAAAGTAAAAGGCAGAATAAAATTATATGCTGATGAATCCAGCAAAACTGGTGGAAAAATTCTTAGTGTTTGGTTTGTACACAGACAAGCAACATACTTATTTGCATTGTTCCTTCGAATTGATTACATTGAGGATAAATTATTTTAACATTATAAAGGGACAACCTGAAAATATCAAATAAGTAGTTAAAAATTATTACATGAAAACTTTGTATGTCTGCTGGCTGGGCTGGGCTGGAGTGAAGAAAGATAAAGAATTATGACACAGTAAGAAAATGCTAGACTTGAAATTTTTACATCTGCATTGTGGTGCAAGGATCTGCACTAGCACTTTTTACCTGATGTTTCTGGTCAGAGTCAAATTAGGGGGAAATGTGGTCAATGTCAGAAATGTTGAGGCCATGAGTTAAGAGTATATATAGAAAACAGAGTGACACACACCGGGGCCTGTCAAGGGGTAGGGGGCTAGGGGAGGGACAGCATTAGGAGAAATACCTAATGTAGATGATGGGTTGATGGGTGCAGTAAACCACCATGGCACGTGTATACCTATGTAACAAGCCTGCACGTTCTGCACATGTACCCCAGAACTTAAAATATAATTAAAAAATAAAAAAAAGAAAATGATATGACAAAGCCAATGGAGAGAATTCTACTTTGGCTATCTTAGATCCTTAATTAATACTCTCATTCTTAATAACAGCAGGAGTAATGATAATAAAAGTAATAGTAAAAATACCAGAGACCACACAAAACAAGAGCTGATAAGCAGACTAGTGCTGGACTATGCCAGTGGTTTCATCTAGCCACAGAAAAATTAAAAAGATGAAAAAAAATTAAATTAATGATGAATTTTCTAGAAAGCTTAATTTACGCAATTAAAGAATCTGCCCTTTTTTCTTAGATTATATTCTTGCCATGTTTTTAAAAAATTAATTCATTTTCAGTGATACAATGGTGATGATAGATGATTTTTTATTTCCTTATTTTAGGCAAATAAAGATTTTGACACCTTAGGTTGATTTTTCTCAATTTCTAGTTTTATTTTTAGAAATTTCACTGTTTTGAGAAATCCAGAAGTTTAGGAACTATTGTATGATAATGTTTAATCCTTAAATACTAATTTGAGGCAGATATTGCTGTTTTTATCAAAATAAGAGGAAACTAAACCCCACAGAAGTCATTTTAATTTGTCCAAAGCACATATTAGAGCATGACACAAGCCCACATCTGCCTGATTTCAGCACTTGTTTCTTACTGCTATATAATTCCTGTTTGTACTAGTTAGGGCCTAGTAAGGAGAGCAGAAACCCTTCTAGACCAGGCATTTTAAACAGAGAGGATTTTTTTTTTCTGTTTTTTTTTTTTTTTTAGACATCTCGCTCTGTGCAGTAAACCATCTTGCCTAGTCTGAGCTGGAATGCAGTGGCGTGATCACGGCTCATTGCAGCCTTGACCTCCTGGGATCAAGTGATCCTCCCACCTTAGCCTCTTGAGTAGCTGGGACTACAGGGGCGCACCATCACACCCAGCTTTTTATTTATTTATTTATTTATTTATTTATTTATTTATATTTTTTAGGAGAGATAAGGTCTCACTCTGTTACCCATGCTGGTCTCCAACTCCTGGAATCAAGTGATCCTCCTGCCTTGACCCCCAAAGGTGCTGGGATTACAGGTGTGAGCCACTGTGCACAACCAACAGAGGGGATTTAATACAGGTGGTGGAAGAGATAAGTAGCTAAATAAGGGAGGGGAGTCAACCCAGAAAAAACAACATCCTAGAATCACTACCATCCCTATGGCTAGAGATACTCAGAGAGGGGAAAAACCATCTGCATGGATCTAGGTCCACTAGGGGAACAGAATGCTGCTTGCACTGGGAGGAAGGGGTTATGGAGCCAAGAGCTGCAAGTACTGCTGAAGATGCTGTTGGAGGCAAAGAGAAAAGGGGGATAATACCTGGCTTCTCCCTTCTTCTTGTCTTTTGTCTTTTGCTAATGCCTTCTATTGGCCAAACCTACCCAGAAACCAGAGCTCATAGGTGCTGAAAAATGTAGCTCCTTGTGAAAATGAGCAAATCAAGGGAATGTTGGGAAATGGATATGAGAGCAAACAAGTAATCAGCCAGCACATTCTAGCACAAATCTATATTAAATTATTCCACTGTACCTTTCACTATAGCAGTGAGGTCTAGAGATACCAGAGGACACTTTTCAATATTAACTATCTAAGAGAATCTACTTAGTGATAGTTGAGAGATGAGGATGTCTCTATTTCCAATTCATCTTTAAAGCAGAGTGAGGCAGAAGAAATAAAAAGAAATTTGGCTCTGGGGTAGCCTTATTTTTGAATATTTTAGATCGTATAAGGGTGGCTGAATTTGAAGCTCTGAACTAAATAGGATGGAGAAGCACAATCCTGGGTCGTGTTTCTTTCTTACTGTTGTCTCCTTCCCTCTCTCCAGGAACAATCACCTCCCGCCTCTGTTTCCCTTTTAGAGATTTGGGGTTGGGAAAGACAGTTCCATATTCATGGGGTGGAGTGATAGGTTCAGCCATAGCACATGTATAGGGACATTTCTATGATCCCTGTTATCCCCTACATGTCCATTTGAAGGGAGAGACCCTACTCAGGGTTCTTTCTGAAGGAGGTTTGGACCTAAGCAGGAAACACTGAATTAAATAAGTGAGGTGGAGTTAGAAAATTATAGCACAGTTACCCAGTTTTTAAATCTCCTCTTAAAAGAGAAACCTCCCTACCAGGCCACATTTCCTACCTTACTTGTAGTTCAAGGTCAAATTTTACTTCTGATGTACTGTTGCAATTGTCTCAAATCCAATTTACATCTGCTCCTGTTTTTAGTGATTGCTTTATTCTTTTACAAGCCATCTCATTCCATCACAGGGTGAAGAAAAGAACATTTAGAAACCAGATGTTGTATTAACTATAACCATTATCCTTTATGGGATCCCAGAGGTTTAATCTCTATCCATAAACAGGTGAGGAAGATACCAGCTTTCAGCTGAGCTTTACACTTAGAATGCTTCACTGGGAAGGGGGCGAAGGCTCTGCCATCCATCTGTCACTATGACTCGGGGAGGCTCATAATGGATGGGTATAGCCCAGCAGTTTCAACCCTATCAGACCCAAAGCTCTCCTTTTTATAACATATATTTTATGATCTACCCTTTAATGTCCCTAAGTGAAATTCACAGATAATATCAACATAAACAATTTTAACAAAAAGCAAAATGATGCCTGAACTGTACATAAAGGAGAAATAAAAGGAAAAGAGTTTGTAATAAAATAACATGCATTACAAGATAGAATGCTTAGGCAAAACTCTCCTAGAAAACACACGGAAGTGGTCGGATGTTTATACTCGTGGAGAATCATGCATGGGACAGCTGCACGTGCGGACTGATGCAGATGTGGAGTGGAAAGATTCAAACAGCACAATTAGCATTGCCACTGATGATGTGATTTTCTAAAACAGTGAAAAAGACTTGGTAAAGTTCTACCTTTTCTTAATTTGTATGGTAATTGCATCCCTGAAGAAGTCGGTTTATGTTAAAATTGTGCAAAAACACTTTGAGTTTATAAATAAATTGGAGTTATATTCTGGACTTAGGTGATTATAAACAGGATTATCTCCTACTTGAAATGTCTGGAGACCTGGTTCATACCCAATAAATGTCAGAAATACTCTCCCCAGTCATTGCAACAGTGCCAAATGTCTCCCAAATTATCTAGGACCAGCACCACTCCACCCACTGGGAATGCTTGTGTGGGCTGTCTAAGACCACTTTGGAGGGCAGGGATATGGGAATGTTCATCTCATGGAACTCTAGGCTCTAAGTCCGCAGTTTTTCTCCAGAAGCCCTGATTCAACCATAGCACTTGAGTCTACACTAACTTCGGTAAGCTGTCAAGAGAAAAACAGGTGGATTGTTGCCAGAGGTCTTGGTAAGATTCTGTATAATCAGCTTCCAGTTTCACTTAGGTGGGAATGTTTATTCCTGGACTGTATAAGAGCCAACACATAACCTTCCTCATGGAGGTATCCCAAGATTGGCTCTATATCCCTGGGTGTTACCTACATAGCGTGAAGCACTATCCAGAACTGATGTGCACATGTGGAAGAACGGCACTGGGGAATGACACATTATTAGATACATTGGTTACCGTGCAGAAATGCTTCTTTATCCTGATAATATCATACTCAATAATAGGTCATCACTCAAAGGTGCCATTAGCCATGTGTCTGCCTGTAGCGTGTAAAGCCAATTTTGAACAAGAAAGTATCAGTCAGTATTCTGAGCTGTCCTCATGCCTGGATTCGGTATAAGTGGTGGGGTAGTAAAAGCAAATGTCTTTAGACCCAGATTTGATGTCCTCAGACCCAGATTCAAGCCTTCTCTGCTGATCTGTGACCTTCAGTAAACTAAGTAATGTCTTTGAGCCTCCATTTCCTTATCAGTCAGTGTTTACAATAGTGCCTGATGCATAGGCTTGTTGGGAGGATGAACGAGATAATATAGGTAAACCGCTTGGCATAATGACTGACTCACAGTAAGTGCTCAGTAAATATTAACCACCATTATTGTTGGAGTGGTGGTAATTATCTGCAAAAAGATCTTACAGAAGAAAAAGATGTTCTTTTAAAAAAAGAGGCTGTTATTTGATGTAGATGACCTGGAAGGAAGATAGAATTCCTCTTAGGGATAGAACTGTTTTTTCCTTTAAGGAAAGAACACGTTTTGTACATATTCAGTAATAAAAGGTGAGCCAGCCCTGCCCCCACCCCCACCACCGGCAAAGCTGTGATGGGAGAAGATTGCCCTGCATAAGAATACAATATAATTTTCTTATAAGTTCTTTCCAAAGGAAGGGATAAAGGGTTTGATAGAAAGTGATTCCTGGGAGAGTTTGCAGAAGAGTGGAAAAGATCTTGCTAAGATGACAGGAGGCACATGAGCAGCCAGAAATTCCTTGGATTCGTGGTAATAGTGATGTTTGCCATTGAAGTGGAAGGTATTTTCTGTCTTGTGCTTAACTCATCCCCTTTTCATTGTCTACAAAATCTTTAGTGAAAGGCTGTGGCTAGGTCACCCTAGTGTGAATGAAAGGAGAGAGGGATTGTCTGGAGTGAAGTGGGGAGAGAAGTAATACAGAACACCATGACTACAGGAGGCAAAATGCTAAGAGCATGAACAAGACATTTGGAGGAAGAAGGGGCCCGCACAATGTTAGTCCCAAGGAGATTCTTGGACATTTTGAGGGAGCAAAGGTGGGAATGAACGTGAGATGGACACCAATTGCCAGTGAGAAAATATTAAAGAAAACTTTACTATAATTTCCTTAAACCTAAGTATAAAACTTGTGAGACTTTTTTATATTTGGGTAACTTTCCAAATAGTTAATGAATTTTTAAAAAATGAAATGAGATGCTTTTAAACAAGAGGGACATTACCAATCTTTATACCTTGTACTTGTATAAATGCTGTTGTGAGTTTGATATTCACAGTATCTATTCAGTAAAAAATTGGAACGATTTATTGAAACAAAAACTGAATGCTGAGAGATCACATTCTTCTAAATCTCTTGGTATGGGAATGTATTAGATGCCATTTATATATTATGTGCCTTATTTGATACGTTTGAACCTTCTGGCAATAGAATATTTTCCCAACCACTTTGTGTCAGGGATTATAAGTCACTGTTGGGTGACAGTGAGGGGATTTTATGTACAACTGCTTTATTGTTAATGCATATATTGTACAATTCATACATCTCTTACATAGCTTTTGCAAGTCCTTTGAAATATATTTACTTTTAAATAGAATCTGTAAATTCTATGAGATATCTTCATTTTTGTGTATGATTAGTTTTATTTTTCTGGGTATGTTTTCATGTTTATTTGTTGCAATGACCTTAATAAAAACACTATGTAACAGTAGAATTCTTAAGGAATGACACATTACACCAACATTATCCAAAAGAACTAATTAATCAAACATGACTAATTTTAATGTAATTACTAAAGAAAGATATACCATTTTATTATGACACTCTAGCCATACATTTTCAAAATATGCTTATTAAACAGTAAATGTAAGATAATGATTCAATTAGTTACATTTTTAGAAGTCATTAGGATTGATATTCCTCTGCCATAAGTGAATTGAATAATAATTTCAAATACAATCAGAATTAATTTAATAAAAAATATGCTTTTCAACTAAGACAGATGTAACGAATGGCCAGTCATTATTTTCTGGTTTCAAAGTAGCAGGGGAAATTAATTCAGTGTCTGTAAGTTTATTTATCACACTTGGCCTATAAGAGTGATAAAAATACATGAGGCAAAACACATGATGTAATCCCAATTCTCATAGTTCATTAACTCTTTTACCAAAAAGAGATCTGACATGGTATTTGGGGCCTTTATGTAAACTGAATATAAGCTGCGTGATATTTGAAAGGTTTTGATATTTTGAATAGACATTTTCATGATACACAGACACAGATAAAAGATGTAAGTAGACAGCTTGAGGTTTCAGAGTCCCTCCTGCAGTGTGTTTAGCAGCGGGTACAAGATAAATATCTAAACAAAATCAGATTAAGGGATTAACAGAAGTGACTTTGCTATGAGTTGGTGAGTGGGGTCAATGAGTGGCTTGAAAGGGATTTTAGAGCTCTGTTTTTATTTTTCCTACTTTACATCAGTGCATTTTGGGCAAAATAAAATGAGTAATGTTTACTTTTAGGCTTCAGTAATATAAAAAAAAAGGTAGATTCTAAGGATTGTGGAAGGTCATGTTTTTGAAAGTGACAGGTAATTCAGCTCAGGTTATTAGGAGAAACTCTATCTCCATCTTAACTCATATTTCAGTTGAGCAGTAACATTTGGTTTAGTGTCCTCTCTTTTTTTTTTTTTTATTTTAAAAAAGCTTGGATTTTTTTCCCCTTGAAAGACCCTATCAAAGATAGTTGAAGAATGAGGAGAGAAGGACCATGTTTAAGATCAATGTAATCATACATTAAGAGGGAACACATGGGCAGGGCTTGGTGGCTCATGCCTGTAATCCCAGCACTTTAGGAGGATGAGGTGGGCACATCACAAGGTCAGAAGTTTGAGACCAACCTGGCCAACATGGTGAAACCCTGTCTCTACTAAAAATACAAAAAATTAGCTGGGCATAATGGTGGGCACCTGTAATCCCAGCTACTTGGGAGGCTGAGGCAGGAGAATCGCTTAAACCCAGGAGGCGGAGGTTGCAGTGAGCCGAGATCATGCCACTGCACTCTCAGCCTGAGGGACAGTGCGAGACCCCATCTCACCAAAAAAAAAAAAAAAAAAAAAGGGAACACGTGAAATATATGTTTTCAATGAGGTTCCTTTAATTCTAGAGTTTCGGCTTGGTCAGCCCTCTATAAAATTCTGGGGCAGATACTAAAATAATAAGGACTGGGTTGGGATGGGGGTAGGATAAAGACAGCTTCAAAAATCCCCTGGGCCTCTGTCTTATCTGTGAGAGGTTTCTTTAAAAAACAAAAGCATTTTTCCAGATAGGAATTGGTTATTTAAATTGATATCTTTATCCTGTACCATATGCACTTAAAGCTTCTGACAGTCTTCTTTCTTTTTTAAATAGAAATTACACAAAAAAGATATCTATGTATCACTTTCTAATACCTAACAGGAAGGTCTTATAAAATATTAAAATAGCAATAAGCAAATATGTACTACAGGATTAAACACTGGCATTGAAAACAAAACAAAATCCAAAACCAAGAATCAACAACATTTTCCTTTTTTTGTTGCCCCCCTACCAGATCTAGACTTTATGGTCTTTGCAAGGGAGGAGCATAAAGTTTCATAATTCTTCCATTTTAAAATAAATGATGCCATTGCATAAATCAGATTTATCTTTTGAAAATATTGGTGGAAAGCCCATGTGATTTGAATGGAAAGATTCTTTCTTATGAGGAGAGCCAAACAGGTTCTGCTCTAATAAATTAGCACAATCTTTTAAGATTAAAAATAGCAAAACATTTTAAATAGTCTGATTATAGCTTCAACAAGTCAAACATACATTTCTATCTAGCCTATAGTTTTAAAAAGTCTATGTGGGTTTAACTTATTATTCCTCATTCCAATATAAAAAAAGAAGAAAAGAACCAAGTCATTTTGAACATTAACAAATTCATAAAGACTGTATAAAGTAAAAAAAAAAAAAAACAAGAAAAAAACAAGAAACAAAAAATCTTCACAGATTGTTAGCCATCTCTTTCAACGATTTCTCATAAATTCATTCTTTATCAGTAGATAACCCCCATCTCATAAGGAAATACTTCCCAACATTTCCCAAATGAGATCAGTGATTGCTTTTCATGAGAGCTACTGCTCTTTGAGATGTCTGGGTGAAGGGAGAATATCTTCTATAAACCAGTAAATGCCAAAGAATACCCAAGGGGGATTTGGCAGAAGCTATTTTTTGCAGGTAAATCTATGTATTTTTTCTCTTTGTTCTTATTTTCTCCACTTGCTGAATATCTGTTTTAGAGCAGAGAGCACAAAAATCAATAAGGAACTTACTTATCTTTTAAATTCTTCTATTTGCCTATAAGATCTTTTTTCCCGTATTTATTCTCCATGCTCTTGATCAAGTTCAGAAGATTGGATAATATACTGCTAATTTTGCTAAGTTTGAGAGCCAACAAAACAATGGAGCCTTCTAACTTTAAAAAATTTCCATCTCCTGCCCCTGCACCCCCAAATTCACAATTTGGTGAACAGTACACTACTTGTGAGTGATAAAAAGTTGAAAGGTGGTGGTGGCTAGATAGACCTAATGCTATTTTATTAAGCCATCTATCTATAGAATTGTTGTTTTTATACTTTAAAAAAATATGTCTATGCTTTCTTTTTTTTCTTTTTTTCTTTTTTTTTTTTTTTTAGTCAAGTACTTTCTTAAAGAAACAATAGCACCACATTGGCATAGCTGGCCAAACAATAAACAGGAAAGCAAAATGTGCTACATCTTTTATTCTAAGCCTTCTCCCAAGTGCATAAAATAGTAACAGAAACCCTGGAGCCACAGAGCATGAGATGGTTTCATCTACACAAACATTGATGTTCCAAGGAGAGGAAGGATTCTCAAGGGAGGACAGGCTTTTTGTTTGTTGTTTGTTTTTTAACAAAATTTTCAAGGAAGTGATTTCAGTATTCCATTGGATCCTTAGGGTGAATGTGTGTGTGTGTGTGTGTGTGTGTCTGTGTGTGTGTGTCTGTGTATGTAGGGTGGGTGTTGAGAGATTTTCATATCCCTTTTAGAATGGATTCTGATGGAGAGCTGCATTAACTTTTTCAGGGGAACTGCCTCATCTTAAAAAGTTCAAATAATACTTTAATATTATTTGGGGAAGAGAGAACAGAAATTTGACCTAAGTATCAAGTATGGTTAATTAAATTGGAAATACGCCTATGAGTTGAAAGCTCATTCTTACCAATGTTTACCGTTCTTTTACAAATATCTTGAAATTGCCTCATTCAAAAATTGTAAAGCAATCTAATTCTGAAGCAAAGCTTGTAAAGTTTTTGGTTGTGACATTTTTGTTGCTCCGTTCTAAGAAATCCGAGTCATTCTGCTGCAGTATATAGTAATCAACTGACTTCCAGGGTTTGCATCAATTTGTTTTCTAGTTTTAATTCATTAAAAAATAAAATAGTGAATTGGTATAATGAGTTATTTTCAATTTATTTATGATCCAGTTGGAGAGGATTATGTGTTGGAAAAAGTTAAGAAAGATAATATGGCAATGCATCTTTCAGCTTTCCTTCTTGGGGGATTTTTGACTGTGGATAGAATTAAGTGAAGGACATAAGTCATAGACACTCTTAGAATTATCACATCTAACTATGACAGAAAACACGTAAGTCTGCAGAAGACTGCCTGTAAAGTTTTGTTGAGAGGGAATAATTTTAAAAGGTACACACTGGGGACAAGAAATAAAAAGAAGTGCCATCTTGGGAAGAGGAGTCCAGTATCTTATTCCACAGAACCCGTATGTCTGGAAAACAGGCAGAGGGCAAAAATGATGTATAGTTTTTTTACATCTGTCCATAGTGGTTAGAACATTGCTAAGCATGCTTGAGGTGCTCAATTCAAATAATGTTGGACTGAGAGTTAAAATACTTGTTGACTGAACAGGAGTGCTGGCTCCACTAAATGGGGCCTTCTTTTTGCATATATTCAGAGATCCAGGGAGTCTTTTTTTTTTTTTTTCCTGGCGTCTGATCCTTGAGGTGACCCAGTGGGAGAAAAACTGAAGATGTTATTTTTGTTTTTCATATAGACTTTCCAAGAATGTAAAATATAGAATTTGCATGAAATAATCAAGCCTCGGTACTTTTAACCAAAAAGTTCTAAGGTGAATAAAAAGATCTGAATGTTGGATAATTCATTGTTCTAATGAGAAAATCTTGATCTACAGATGGGGATCATTTTCTAGGCTATGATGGACTAGTACACTAACCAGTGGACTTTCTTGATACCAATTTTCAGTTGAATGGATAAAACACATTCATAGAGAGCTAGGGGCTACCCTTCTAAGCAGGCATGGGAAATTTCTTGTTTTGATGGAAGTTTTTGCCTTTCAACTGGAAACTCTAGTCAAGCATATTTTAACACACTTTTAAAAAAATGTATATACAGCTAAGAATAAGAGTAAAGTTTGTTAAACAAGATAACTTCGTGACTTTTTATTAGATGTTATTTTAATATTTCAAATTTTGGGTCACTTTCCTTATATTGCCTAGAAAAGAAGTAATCATTGTGTTTTTCAAAATGAATAGAATATTATTTATAGTATTAAAAGAGGTTTTACTAGATATGTAGTAACTGCATAGAAGAGTCGGTAAGTGCTAACAAATAGAGTAATTAATTCCCTTTTCACTGGTAGAAATCTCTTTGTTTTTCTCCTTTTTCTTTTCCTTCTCTCTTTTCACTTATCTTTGTATTCATAAAACCAAATGCAGAATTCAAAATCAAATTGAAAATCAAATGCTTCCCACATATTTTGAAAAATGTTTTAAAAGAGATTGCGCTATTAGCTTTTAACAACTAGTTAGTTGGCCAGTTATTTGGATAGCTTCACTGACAAGAACTGAGATGTCAGGAGCATTCAATTCACCAATCTCTAGCTATGCTATGAATGGGTTATTTATAGAATTCCTTGCATCTCAGCAACTCAAGTGCCCTGATGTTGCACCCTTACAGCAACCCAGGGTAAAAAAAAATCTGAATCTTTATCTTTTTAAACCTTATACCACCCCTTTGAGGTAGGTAGATGACATATTGCCCCCATTTTGCAGATGAGGAAACTGAGGCACAGAGAGGTGAAGTGACTTGCCCAAGGTCACACAGTGGTGAGTCCATGACACAGCTGGCAGATGTTTATTTCTTCAGTGAGAAAAAGAAACCAGGACTGCTAAAATTCCTAGCCTTCTGCTTTTTCCATTCCACAGTTTCCTCTCTGGACTCGCCAGTCCAATTTGCATCAGTGGACTTTTGTGTCTGAAGTTCCTCTTGGAAGGCATAACTGGGGGGACTTTGCCTTCTTTCCCAAATGGATGGCGTTTTCAGTACCCTTCCCCTTGTGTCATCTTTGGCTCCAGGCTTCCCCTATTGTTTTGCTTTTACCTATTACCGTTTTGGCCAGACTCTTTCATATAACAAACTACAAAATAGCACCATTATACTAAAAAACAGAGTTTTACATACTGTTTGATATATCCTGTATAATTGATATGCTAAATTTACATAGTGCTCTATATGGAAAAAATAAAAAGAGGAAAGTTACTAATTAGGTTGCACATTAACTCATCATTTGAAGGAACTCTTTTGAGTTGAAGAAACTTTCTATGTTTAAAACATATGCCTAAAAATGATTGGCCTCAAAGTTGCAACTATTTGCATTATTCTTTTTTGTAAGCATGATGTGGAAAAATAAAGCTTTGTGTCTAAAATAAAATGCATCCAACTTATATTTGGTACAAATGCCACAGATGGAATCTTGTGAGTAAGAATTGGTGTGCTTCTTGACGACTTGCTGCTGCTTTTGACGAGGCCAAATTTGGCAAATATAAAGGTTATGAAGGGAAGTGGTGGGTATAGACTAACAAGATTATCAGACACTGTAAAACAAACAGCCCGTGTTGTGTAGAAAGAAGTGCAAATAAGGAAACAATTCATAAACCACTTAGACAAGGTTGCTGAATGAATGGCTCCAGCAGCCAAGATTCAGAGAGGAATTTAGTGCAACTGGATCTATACAACACCCATGCATTTGTGGCTCTTGAGAGGCAGGGACTAAGATAGATATATATATATATTTTTTTCTTTTCTATAGAACATTATTGATAAAGGATCAACAGCAATCTACCAACTCCAGGACCATTTTTGCAAGGTGCAAATCACTCCTAAAGACAATGTTGGAATGTTTACTTGTGTATTTCATTGGGGGAAACGCCCATCTTTTAAATGTTGTCAAACTTATTTTTTGGTAGGTGTTCCAAAGTTTAACAGGTAACTCGTGCAGAGCAAAGGATCCTGCGGTGGCATGTCACTCTTCACTGCTCAGGAGGGTCTTCCTACATTCTGTAGTTCTTGTTTCCTGCACTCCCTCTACTTGCGTTCTTCAAATGTACTTCCTATAAATAAGGGAGAAAAAGTGACATTAACTCGATGAAGTTTTATGTATCCATCTATTTCTAACACTGGGTCTCAACCTTCCATATCTTACGCCTTAGCAGTTGAGCTAACAGAGAGCTTGAACCTTGGTTTTCCTGAGAAGAGCATTTGTAGGTGGACAGGCCCTTAGTACTCTTGCCAAACCTCACTCAGGCATCTTCTATGTACCCCTGGTGGTGTGAATACCACAGACAGCTTTATAATCACACAAAGATGAGATTTGATTCATCTGCTTCTATCACAGATTCATTGATCGAAAGGAGATCCTGAAAAATCCAACCTTCTGGCCTCTGGATCCTTTACTAGTAAGAAAAAAAATCAATCACATTCTGGGTTCATCCTCTGTTGTTTTATTGCAGTTTGTTCTGTGTTAATTTTTGTAAAAAAGAGATATTTATTTTTCATTGTTTTTCTTGTTTTCCTCTAGAGCAAGGCAGAGTTTTAGCAACTGAAGATTAGGAAATCTTATAATTCATTTCGAGTCTGTAAAATCACAGACATACTGCGCTGAGCTCAACTCATAGCTCTTCTATTTTCTAGCTATGTAAACTTGTATGAGTGGCAATCTCTTGTGTTTCAGTTTCTTCATCCATAAACTAGGGTAACAATAATATCTACCTTATAGGATCAAAGATTAAATAATTAATATATATAAAAGTGCTTACAATAGACCTGGCACGTGGTAAGCACTACATAAGTATTAGCTGCTACTATCATTATTAACTCATTTTTCCTCTTCTTAGTATTATCACCTTTATTGGAAAGTAACCATGCCAAGACTAAAAGTCCTGGGTTCCTAATTTGGTGTTACCATTCACCCATCAACAAGCAATGATGTTATCTTAAGGATATTGAGGGTTTTTTTTTTTTTTTTTTTTTCACAGGATCTCTCTCTGTTGCCCAGGCTGGAGTGCGGTGGTGCCATCTCAGCTCACTGCAACCTCTGCCTCCCAGGCTTACACAATCCTCCTGCCTCAGCCTCCTAAGTAGCTGGGACCACAGGCGCATGGCACCATGCCCTGATAATTTTTTTTTTTTTTTGTAGAGACAGGGTTTTGCTATATTGCCCAGGCTGGTCTTCAACTAGTGGGCTCAGGTGATCCGTCCAGCCTTGGTCTCCCAAAGTACTGGCATTCCAGGCATGAGCCACTGCACCCGGCCTGGATATTGAGTTTTGTTTAGAATAGAACCCCTGTGAAAGCAGAGATGTGTCTGTCTGTTCACCGTTATAGTCCCAGTGTCTAGGACAGTGTCCAGGTTATTGCAGGTGCTCAATAAATATCTGTAAAATGAGTGAAATGAATGAATGAGTATGAGGGACCCCTCGTGATGTGCAGATCTAAGTTATTATATTATAATACTTTTCCTACAGTTATTACTTTATCCTTGAATGTATTTAAATTGCAAAGTATATAGACAGGAGTTTTGAAATAAAATCAAAGAGGAACTGGCATTTATATGCATAAACCTGAGGTACTTCTTTTTTTGGTTTTACCTCTAGCCAGAGAGCCCTCTACAGAAGGATGTAATGGATAATTATTGGTATAGAGTGAGGTTCATAACCAAAAACAAAAGTTCACTCCATGGGACCTGGAATCTTAAACTGTCTTCTGGCTAAGGTAATGAACACCCACACAGTTACAATGTTGTGAGGAGCTAAAGCACATTTGAGATTATGCAGACCTGAGACCTGGAGAAGGTTAGAGGTTTTAATATGAAGGCTGGGGAAAAAGATTAACTGCCACCCCTTGGGAATAATACCTATTGGCCAAGGCCCATAGGGATCTGGCAGTTTTTCTTACACATGTTTTCCAGTTCTACTTGGAACATTAAACATTAGAGTTATCACCAAGTCCTTCAAGAAAGGTAGCTAGCATTTTATGAGTTGATGGTCAACATCTTGTACTGACTGAGTAGAAGGAAGATGGCATCATTGTGTAAAAACATTCATTAAAGTAGCTCAGTGACCACTGCAAAAAGGATAAAAAGCTGGTAGAAAGAAACTGGGCATTTGTATAGAATAACTTGAAATGCCATCTGTTTTAAATCCTGGCACTTCCCCTCAAATATCACAAAAGACCACTTAAGATACATTTGTTGTGGTGCAAAGCATCTACTGCTAAGCTCCTGGTAAACTTGAGTTCTTTTTTTTTTTTTGAAATGGAGTCTCGCTCTGTCGCCCAGGCTAGAGTGCAGTGGCGCGTACTCAGCTCACTGCAACCTCTGCCTCCCAGGTTCAAGCGATTCTCCTGCCTCAGCCTCCGTAGTAGCTGGGATTACAGGCGCCTGCCACCACGCCCGGCTAACTTTTGTACTTTTTAGTAGAGATGGGGTTTCACCATATTGGCCAGGTTGGTCTCGAGTTGCTGACCTTGTGATCCACCCGCCTCGGCCTCCCAAAGTGCTGGTATTACAGGCATGAGCTAAACTTGTGTTCTTAATCTTACATTGGGTTCTGCTTTCTTTATTTTTATTTTTATTTTTTTGTGTTGGAGTCTCACTCTGTCACCCAGGCTGGAGTACAGTGGTGCAATCTAGGGTCACTGCAACCTTTGCCTCCCAGTTCAAGTGATTCTCATGCCTCAGCCTCCCAAGTAGCTGGGATTACAGGTACGTGCCATCATGCCCAGCTAATTTTTTGTATTTTTAGTAGAGATAGGGTTTCGCCATGTTGGCCAGGCTGATCTTGAACTCCTGACCTCAGGTGATCTGCCTGCCTCAGCCTCCTGAAGTGCTGGGATTACAGGCGTAAGCCACCATGCCTGGCCATGTTCTGCTTTCTTATAGGAGTTCTCTAGAAAAATGAGAGAAGGACACATAGGGCCACAGAATAGCATCATTAATGTTCCCAAACTCCTTGAAATGTTTTTGTTCAATTCTCAATCAACACTGTTGATGGTCTGTAGCTCATCAAACCCCCAAAATAGATATTATTAAGGATGCCATCTCTCTGCCTAACTACTAACCAAATTAATTAACAGGCAGAGAAACACACTAATTTGAATTTTACCTTTTGTTTTTCTGTTTAAGAGGCATACCAGCTCAAAATAAGAAGATCTTTAAGCATCTGCAATGCCCAAACTAAGAAAATATTCAGGAATGAAATGGGAAAAAGAAAGCCTCATAAAGCATTTAATCTCCATTCTTCCTCTCAAGCCAAATTAATCCCAAATTTCTACAAGAAAACATTAAGGTACCATCTATGCTTCACTCTTTAAATTAGCGGGGGGGCTATAGCAAAAAGAATTGAGGTTAGATTGACCAACCACATACATCTTATTTTTTGTCTCCAATAGAGAGATTCTTTTTATTTTCTCTCAGAGCACAAGGTATAAAGTGAAAAGTCTGAGCAGAGGGATCCCCTGGTCTGTTTCTTCTGGGTCTGTCTCAGCATCACAGCAAAGCCATGGGCTGAAACTCACTTGAGTGAAGCAGATGCTGTGCCAAGTAGCATGATTCCCATGCACACACGTGCACGGTGGAGGCCATTCAAACCAGCTGGGATGTCGTCTGGTTTGCATTTGGCTCTCTTCCCAGGCTGTCACATGTGACTTCTTTGTTGCAGACAATGACAGTGACAAAACAAAAGCACTCAGGGACTAGGTCTCAGTTGCATCTGTTGCTTTGCTCATTGTCTTAACTTAATTACGCCGGCCACCCTTGACAATGGGCGGCAAGTGGAGGCATGTTAGAAGCAGCCGTCATCAGAGCTGGCACCCACCTTCGGTGCACTTCTTGAAGGGTTATGAAACTGTCCCACATTCAGTCAAGCAAAAACTTTTCACTTCAGCAGCTTGTCCAATACAAAAAAACCAGCTGAAACTGTTTCTAGTATGCAACTAGACAGATTTTTAAAAGGAAAACAGTAGTGAGTAAATACTGTTTCCTATTGACACCAACGAAAGTAAGACTATTAAGAAAATGTTGATCCTCCAGCCCACTGGGGTTGGTTAAAGAAGTTTACCCTTCAGAAGGAAAGGTTAACCAACACATTAGGAAATAAGTTTGTGGAGGGTTTAATTTGTGATATATATGATTACCCATTATGTACAGACACACATATTTAGGGTGCTAGAAAAGGCCCTGAAGAGGCCATTCACCTTCTCCCATTATCTCTTGGTTCTTATCCTAGCTCCAAGCTTTCCTTTGGAAAGCTATCCACAGACTTTTCAATTAAGATTACTGTGCCAGCTGTGGTGGCTTACACCCGTAATCTCAGTACTTTGGGAGGCCGAGGTGGGCAGATCACTTGAGGTCAGGAGCTGGAGACCAGCCTGGCCAACATGGTGAAACCCTGTCTCTACTAAAAATACAAAAAATTAGCCTGGTGTGGTGGCATGTGCCTGTAGTTTCAGCTACTCAGGAGGCTGAGGCAGGTGAATTGCTTGAACCCAGGAGGCGGAGGTTGCAGTGAGCTGAGATTGTGCCACTGCATTCCAGCCTTGGTGACAGAGTGAAACTCTGTCTCAAAAAAAAAAGATCACTGAGGACTAATAACAATGGCAGTAATAATCTTGCTTAACATTTGCAGAGGCTTTACAGTTTACAAAATAATATCACCGAATCCTTACAATCACCACATGAGGTGATGCGGTGTTGTTCCTGTCAGTCCCATGTACAAGCCGAGGCTCGCTAATGTTTAGTAATGTGCTTGAGGTCACAGAGGAACAAACTGATAGACAAAGGGCTAAAATAATAACAGTTCCCATTACTTGAACATTTGTTATGTGCTGGGGATTGTAGTATGTATGTAAATTGCATATATTTTCTTGTTTCCTATAGTTCTCTCAGGGATAAGTACTACTGTCTTGACTGTTTTATCTTTAAGGAATCTGAAACTTAGGATAAACAATTTACCTAACTTCTTATGATGGAGGTGTGATAGTGGTTGGAATTTGGACCTATTCCTTCTGATTCTGGAGCTCACCAGTTAACCACTCTGCTAAACTGCCTCCCCAAGAGGTGAAAAATATCTAGTGCTTTCAAGTCCAAATCACTTTCCAATAGCAATAGTTGATAATATCATGAGGTGCCCATGCTCCCAGATGGGGGTAGATGCTGGTTTAGAGGGCAAAGCTGTGCCATGGGACAGAAGACTCAATGAGGAGGGTGAGTATTACCACAAGCTGGGACCCATTTGTAAAGGTATTTATAGAAGTCTAGGAGCACAGTATTCAATTAGCAAAAGCAAACTCCCTAGATATTATAACCCCCCTTTTTTCCTCCCCACCTATCTTTATGAGATTTTGCCTGAGAGATAGAATCTAAAAGGATAAAAATAGGCTCTTTAAACTTCAGGGAGGAAGCAGTGATGTTTTCAATAGACTATGTTTCCATCTCCACCCACTCCAAACAAGTTAAGTATTGTAATGACATGAAGTCTAGGAAAAGCCTGGCACTCTATAAAAAATACTGGGAAAATTCTGTCCAGCATGGAATATCAGCAGCTTATTGTACAGCATAAAGTACTAACTCAGCATTGACCTTCTCCCAAAAAGGGCAAAATGAGAAGAAAAGAGCAGTAGATGATTGGAAAGAGGGCTCAGATATCAGCCCTTTACCTGTTGAAAGGGATGTGCTATAACAATTTTTCTGGCTTGGCCTGGGGACATGTGAAATGGTGGAGGATGATTTAGATGTCTCAGTATCAACTTTGATATCTCTTTACTTCAGGGAATCACAAGTTCAGATTCCAGGAGAGTTGGATCAGTCTTTCCTCTCTGGCAGCCAGGCAAAGCGAGGGTCATGCGATCTACTCAGCACTTTGGGATGTGACTTTAAACCAAAGAACAAGGTGCACATTTTGAGAAACCTGTACTACTCGTTTATGTGGCTGCTTCTTTAACAGAGTGAGGGATATGTACTTACTGGACACAGTTTTCGTCAGCTCAGCATCATGTTTTTTTCTGGAAACCTCACCCCACTTTTTATGTGGTTGTAGGAATTCCCCCGCCCCCTGGCTCTAGTGGATTGGACCAGGGCAGGCTCCTCCCAAGAGCCAGTGACCAAGTGTGGTGGGGACATCGAGGCAGACCTATTTCTGAGAAACACAGGAATTTGTTGGGCAACTTTATTGCCCAACTTTGGCTCAAAAACTCCATGATGACTTTGCTGAACTTTCCTTAGACCATAGACCCACCAAAAATGTTTCCAACCAGTCTGCTGTCCCTCTCTCCTTCCCTTGGGATCAGGCTTATCTTGCAATCTGATGGCTTTGCCTATCCTCCCCTATTTCTGTTCGCGCATTAATTCCCCCTAATAAAACCCCTGCTCATTTAACACCTTCTCATCTTCTGTTTCTTGGAGGACCTCATCTTACATATCTGGTTTGAATCCTAGCTCTCCCACACAGTAGTTGTGTGACCTTTGATAATCACTACATTGTGCTGTCCTCAATTTCCTCTTCTGTAAAATGAAAGTGTGGGGTAAGAGCACCTACCTCAGAGTGGTGTTGTAATTGGATGTAATAACCCTCAGTCATTTATCTGGCATGTGGTATAGTTGTATGCAGGAGAATCTACTGTTTAGAAAAAACTTGAACCTAATTGTTAGCACCATCAGTCTGTTCTGGCTTGTGTGCTGTAAGAGCCCTCTCTGGGTCTACATTTGCTCAAGCATTGATGTTCTGTAGAATAAATTCTGCATGTTTGTCTCTCCACTAAAACATAAGTTCCTTGAGAGCAGGTAGCATATTTCCTTCACTTCTATATCCTCCCCAGACCCAAGCAAAGTGTTTGAGCAAAGTGGCAAACCAGGAAATGCTCATTAAATGGACGCGAATTTCCTGCAGGAATGATGGAATGGAGTTCAGGTCAACAGCAAATATTGCATGGCTGCTTACTTTCTTCCTGTGGTATTTTCTACAAGGACAAATAGCACGGAACCCCCTGCCATCTCATACAAGTGACAGATTGTTTATGGTAAATATCAACTAAGAAATGCAGGAGAGAGTGTAGTGCTTGATTAACACATTGTGGTCTATCTATCTCAGGTTTGGATTCTACTTGATCACTTGGTAGCCCAAGACGTTGGAGAGACACTTAGCCATACTCAGCCTGAGTTTTCCTATCTTTACAATAGTGATAATTGTGGTACTCACTCTGCAAGCTTCATGTGAAGATTAAATGAGGTGATTCCCTATAGCCCTTGCCACAGGGCAAGTACCTAATCAATATCAGCTATTATGATTCTTTTTAATTTACTTTTTAATTGTTACTATTGTCAAAGCAGTTTGCATGCTAGAGTGCTGCCCTTTCTCTGGCTGAATGTGGGGAAACGGTAGCTAGCTCCTTGGTTTCCAGAGCTCCCTTGAATGCTGGGAGAGTGGACTTAACAGCTCTGTTTTCTAGTGACTGGGGCATCCCTAGGAATCTCCAGGAATCAGAGGACTTTATTCCAAGATTATCTTGACTTAGCAACTTTCTTACTCTTTAAAGTCTACCACCTGACTCTATGTCAAATATTTCTTCCTGTGATGTAAAAAATCTCTATCGAAATGGTTTAAAAGCCTGGGGAACAAAGAAAAAAAATGCCAAGGGTAGTTTCCCTTGCTGACAAGAGGTGTTTATGTTGCCTTTAATAGTCATGTAGGATGTTGTAAAATACTTCAGGATCAGGGCTCCCTAGACTGTTGATTTTATGGGCAGCTTGTTTAGTTAGCTATTTGTTTGTGTTACATTTTTAAATTTAAAAAATGTTTAAGCTTACTATCTTTCGCAGAGGGAGTTGATTTTGGAATTGTTGAAAGGTTCAAATGTGGTATTTTAAAAAGTGAAACACCAGATTCTAGCAATTTTGCTGCTATGTGCTAAAGATTCAGCACATTCGTACCTAAAACCTGGATTTGATTATTCTTTTTCTCTTAAGCCTCCGAAATGCCATTGTTTCATCTGACATACAATTTATGCTAGAGTTACTTAAACTGGTGTATGCAGTAACTCCTATTACAGTGTCCTTGGGAGATGTGAGGCCTAGGGATTTTACCTTTTGGTATCATTTCAATGCAATAGTGATGAGTTCACAGGGTTAGGAGGAAAGGGTGTTTCCCTCTTTCACTCATTCCTTGTGTGTGTGACAAATCTGGGCAGAACATTCAAATGCTGTGTTCTGAATTTTCCTCCTCAGTGAATTGAGAGAAATTTTGGAAGTTTGGAAGGCTCTCTTGAACTTTTAGGATGAACAAAATAACACTATGACAAGTTAAATTGATTTGCCTCTGTTTGAGGTTGATGGGGGCCTTCAGCATATAAAAGTAAACATGCAGAGTGCCAGCCAGTGCTATTCCAAGGCAGAGAATGGCTCAAGAACATTTTATGCATGCATAGAGTTTTAAAAAAATCAGAATTGTGGCACTGTGCCAAAAGCACCTCTACCTTCATCCTAGTGTTCTTTTGAAGAAGAAAAGATATGATTATTTATAGAGAGACAAATCAGAGCATTCAATAGTGACCTAGGTAAAACAATACTGACAAAATAACAGTAATTATACTATGCATTTATTGATTCATTCGTATTTTTCATTCCTTCTAGTCTTCCAGTGCCTCACGAGCTAGTCAAGCATGCCACGTACTTACACCATGACATAAACATTGCACATCCCCAACTCTACAATTGTCAGCTGATTGAGAACCTTACTCAACCGTCAACCTGCCATGGTCTTGCTCCTAAGGAACTTTTGTCTTGCCATAATTGTGAACTAAAGCCGTGAAAATAGCACATCATATTTTCACAGATGGCAGGGCTAGTTGGTCCTTGATTACTTGACCTCTTGGTGCTGGCTGGACAGAAAGCCCCATGTGAATGTTTATACATCGTACCCAGAATTTTGCAGAAACTTTAGCCATGGATCCCAGCTTGGAAGCTTGGACCATTTGGCCGGTTTGGGTTTGATGTAAAATTTCTTGGTCTTTCACTGGGAACTTTGGAGTTATTTTATGAGACAAGAGCTGCCGTCACACTCAGCTTTTCATAAATCTTGCTCTTAACATCTTATCTTCATATGGACATTTTGACCATGTCAGTTAGAGAAGCCCAGGAGGACAAGGTAACCCATTGTCATCTTTTTTCCAGAGTGATCATAACAGATGCCTACTCAAATAAATGAATGTTCCTTTATCTGACCCAATGGGCATGAAAGCATATGACAGACTGAATAAAGGAAGTTAGAGGCTAATGTTTAAAAAACGGGAAAGTGGTAGAAGAGACATTTGATGGGTTTTGCCCATAATCCCAGTCCCTAATAGAAGTAAGGGCAGGGGATGATAGAAGGAAGATTGGCTGGATGCATTGACCTTTGGTTGTAATGGGTCAATAATTAGACCTAGAAATTTCTAAAGTTGCAAATTGGTTCTATAGGAAAGTTACTGCAATCTATAGATAGGGACCTAAAGAATCTTTCTCTGTATGTTAGATGGAAAATGGTCGAAGTCCCTGGATCCTCAAAAGATACAACAAAAAGAAAACCAACTTCTTTCCGCCCCTCCAATAATGTCCTCTCTATTTTCTGAATAATTTTCAATTTAGGATGAGAAACAGGCTTTTGAGAAGACCAAGGAATCCTGCAGTTTTTACTGAATGATGGTTAGTTTTTACAGAGGAATTTACCTTCACTGAAAGAAAATCCAGGAAACCGTTCTCACCTATAATTTTGGTAAATAGTTACCCCCAGCTCTGTAATGGGTGCAACGATGCTAGAACACAAAGGTGCACACACACATACACAGGTGCGCGCGCACACACACACACGAAGAGGGGAAACTAATCCCCTTCCCCTCAAAACTGTTTGGTATAATTTATTACAGATTCTAAATTGCTGCCAAGGACATTTAGAATTAAAATAGTTTGATGCACCTTTAGCATTCTTATTTCTAACCATCATACTTCCACTTTTTAAAAAGTTAGCTTCTTGACCAATGGTTCTTAAAACTATAACCATATTAGTTAAAAAAATAAAGATGGGAATTTCCAAAATGTTTTCTAGCTCCTGTTACTCATCTAACAATAGGCAATGAAAGTTATAATTGAGTTCTTGGTATGATAAGAACTTTCTTAGGGGCTACCTGGAAGAATCAGATATGGACTCATAAACCTCTTGTCCCATAGCTCTCATCATTTCCCTGCTGTTCTCAATCTCCACTTCTCTCTTCTGGAATTTAAACATAAGTTTATATTTTTAAATAATTTATTTTGGACACTGGATGAAAATGGGATGGCACTAAAGGCATTAAGGAGTCCCATTAAAAAAGGACTTCCAAATATGTGGGCATCAGGGAAAAGTTCTGATTCCAGTTAGGCCTTTGGGGATGACGGAAAAGCTGATTTTCACCTTGCATGTCTGGAAGTTTTGTGGACCTGGAGAATTTTTGCTAACCTCAGCTACTCCCTCTTTAAAAATTGACCTGTCTTGCTTAGGCCAAAGGAATCAGTAACTGGGCTTTAAATATTGAGGTGAGCATACAAACTGGATATTTCAAAACTCATAAAAAGGGATTTGGATTCTGCTTCATCTAAAACTATTAATCTTTTCGTTGCTCCTGAAGACTTCCCCTTTAACTAGAGACTATCAATGTTGCCCTTGGATTAAAAGTCAACTCTGCGTTATCTAGTGAATATCGCAAAAAAGCCCTATTATTTTCCTATGGGCAAATAAAAAGAATAGACCTCATCTTGCCCAGTGGATGTTAATGGACTTGAGAAATTGCAGAATTTATTACCTAAGAAAACAATGTTTCCCTTTAGTGGGAGGGAGGTCCTCAAGGAATGGAGGCAAGAGAAGGGGAATGGCTCTTTGGAAGCTCATTTCTTTGCCTCCTTTCCACCTTTACATTTGAACAGTGCATACATTAGAAGCTGTGTGAGGTTTTGTTTGTTTTCAAGAGATGTTTGAAAAAAGATCAAATGCTAGTGAAAGGCACTGGATTGGCAGCCCTAGAAACTAAAGTGTCCTGGAAGCTGTGTGAGCCTGGATATATCCTGCATTTCTATTTATTTTGGCAATTTTACTTAAAACTACCAATAACTGGAGTTCATGCTACAATTAAATTTTCCCCAGGCACCATGAAATGAAAGCACATATTACATTTAATTTTAACTAGTTGAGAAAAATGGCGGTTTTCTGAAAAGTTCGTTATATGACCCGGAAACAGAAGCAATGGCTCTCACGTGGGAGAGCCAAGCTACCTATTTAAGTTGGAATTATTCATAGAACTGGGGGTTCTCTGGATTGGAATGGTTCTTAGGTCATTGAGTTCGCTTATTTTCCTACCACATGCTTGAAACTCTTCTACCACATCATGGAAAAGGGTGGCAAGCTTGGGCTTGAAGTTTTTGGTGACACAAGACTGGCTTCTACTTCAGGAGACCAACTTCTTTTTCACATAGCTCCAATTTTCAGAGGTAAGTAAAATAATGTTAACTAAAACTTGAATAATGCTTACTACGTGCTAGATACCATTTTAAGCACTATAATATGTGTCTTTGAATATACACCACCCAGTCCTTGCACAGAAACACACATGCACACACTACACTCACACACATACACACACACACACACAATCTCAATAAACCCTCACAACAACTGAATAAGGTAGATTCAGTTGTTACCCCTATTTAACAGATGAGGAAACTGAAGCACACATAAATTACATGATTTGCCCAAAGCCACAATGTAAGTAAAAGCCAAGATTTGAACCCAGGTAGTCTGAATCTACATTTTGTACTCTTAATGACTATATTTTATTATTTATTTATTTAAAAAAATTTTTTTTTTTGAGACAGAGTCTCACTCTGTCACCCAAGCTGGAATGCAGTGGCAGGATTTCGGCTCGCTGCAACCTCTGCCTCCCAGGTTAAAGCAATTCTCATGCCTCAGCCTCCTGAGTAGCTGGGATTACAGATGCGTGCCACCACGCCCAGCTAATTTTTTTGTATTTTTAGTAGAGATGGGGTTTCGCTATGTTGCCCAGGCTGGTCTTGAACTCCTGAGCTCAGGCAATCTGCCCGCCTTGGCCTCCCAAAGTGCTAGGATTACAGGCATGAGCCACTGTGCCCAGCCTTAAAGACTACATTTTAGCCTCTCCAATGCTTATAACTCTTGTTCGTGCCTAGTACAGAGGTTTGCACATTGTAGATGCTCAATAAAAAATACTTTTCACCAATTTTATTTCAGGATGATTATTCCATACATATTCCAATTAGTTTTACACACAATTATCAATTTGCCCTAGGAAACAATTGAAGTTGAAACACTGGAATTTTAAATGATTATTAATATTCTGCCTACTTCAAAGAAACATTAAGGGGAGTAATAGGTATATAATATTCACTATGAAATTCTTAGCCAGTTGCCACCTGTGGCAATAGGTCCTTGAACAATTTCAATTTGGCCAGAGAAGGAAATTCCAAACATGCAAGACATGTATAAGCATAGCTCCTATGCCTTTCCTTTTTTACTCTGTACTTGCATCACTGTCTTATGCAGGAGAATAGGAATCATTTCATCTCAGCAGTGCCGCTTGTTTTTATGGTGTGTCTTTCTACCACTCTTCATCAGCCTATGTCACTCATTTGTCCATCCGACCATCCATCCATCCATCCATCCATCCATCCATCCATCCATCCATCCACCATCCATCCATCCATCCATCCATCCATCCATCCATCCATCCATCCAACATTATATGCCATGTATATCACTAGATGCTTGGGTATTGATACTGGAAAGAAGGAAATGGAAAGATAATATAGATTCTTTCTGTTTTCTTGGTTCATATTATTCAGTAATCACATGTAGGCATTCCAGATAATTGCTTTAGAGTTGATAAAACTCATTCCGAAAAGAACTGTCTTATAGTACGTAGTTTGCTAGTTCAGCATTCTTTAACTAGAAAGTCTTTTTGTTCTTCCTTTCCTTTCCTTCCTTCCTTCCTTCCTTCTTTCCTTCCTTTCTTTCTTCCTTCCTTCCTTCCCTCTCTCCCTCCCTCCCTCACTCCTTCCTTCTCTCTCTGCCTTTGCTTTAGTTCCTCTTGAATGAAGTTTATGATTGGGTATAATTATAGTTTATTCAAAGCTTTCCACAGGACATGAATTCTTAGTTATTCAATGGAACTGTGGTCCCTTGAAGAGCCATCTATGTTTATATGCTACTGTAAGGTGATGGTTGTAGTAGGAATTGGCTTCTGCCTGCAGCTGGTCCTAAAGCCTGGATGTCTTAGCTGGAGAACTTAGCATCTCCTGAATAAGGTGACTGGCCACTTGGGCTAAGGCACCATCCTGGCTTCTCTCTGCTCTGATAAGCCAGGATCCACTTTGCAACCACAGCAGCAGTGGCTTGGCTCCCATGTGGGGCTTTGGCATGCTTTCAGTTCAACCTTTTCCTCCTGGATTGAGCCGTGAACATGTCCATCATATTTAAGTAATCCTGGGTTTTCAGTGAATCACTAGAAAGGGTAATCCTGGAGTAAAAAGCATGGCAGGGGCATGGAGGACCAGGCAGAAAGGAGGTTCCTTTATACCATGACATCTTCAAAACAAACTACTTGGATGAAATGCTTCACTTCTGGGTTAGTCATATTCTTACCCCAAAATGTCACCACTTGTTTGGTTGAGAACTTCTGTCTTGTACCCTTTCTCAACTCTTCTAATTCACAACTTGGAGGATGGCAAGACTTTTTGCTTTATTATCTATGAAGACCCCAATCCTACTGATTAAACCAAGGGATCTGAAGGAGATCTCGAAAATCTGAATTCTATGATTCTATTTAGCTTTTCTTCACCCTCAGGGAAATCCAGCACTTTTGCTCTTATTCGCTCCCTTCATTTCTGCCTTCTCTTTTCATTCTGGAATTCTTTCTTAGTTGACCCACTTTGATTATGTGCTGTTGTCTCCTGGCCAAAAGAAGAGCAGCTTAGAACCCAAGCACATCTTTACCCACTTCTGGATCTCAGTGTCCTAGTCTTCAAAATAAGAGGATTTCTGAGGCCTCTTCCAGATCTAACATAGTATGTTCCTGGGGTTCTCATGGAGCAGAAACTCAGGATTTCAGATATCAAAATAGATCTGTGGTGGGGTGGTGGAGGGGAGTGTTTTCTAGGAGCTGTAATCAAAATGCAGTGGTTATCATCAGAGATCAGAAGTCTTCTGTCACTGGCCGAATTGCGTCCAAATTCATGTGTTGAAGTCCTAACTCCCAGTATGTCAAAATATGACTGTATTTGGAGACAGTCTTTACAGAGATAATTAAGTTAAAATGAGGTCAGTGGGGTGGGCCCAAATCCAATCTGGCTGGTGTCGTTTCACACAGAGGACGTTTAGACACAGAGATATGTATGGAGGGAAGATGAAGTGAAGACACAGAGGGAGAAGAAGGAGGCCACCTACAAGCCGAGGGAAGGAGCCTATGATAGAGCCTTCTCTAAGGCCCTTGCAAGGGCTCATACTTTGATTTTGGACTTTCAACTCCCAGATCTATGAAAAAATCAATTTCTGTGGTTTAAACTACCCAGCCTATGATACTTTGTTATGGCAGCCCTAGCAAACTTATACATCTTTTATATCTGATTCCAAAGTGCAAAAAAGATGAAGAAAAATGCAGTGACCTCTTCTCAAAAGTTACCTCACAGACCTCACAGGGTTTTAGGCAATACCAGATGCCCTTTGGCCTAAACCCTGGACTTGACTAAGAAATGCAGCCTCCAATGACATTGCGGGAAAAGGGAATCTCGGAACTTCTATGACACAATTCAGTCTTGCTGAGCATTTGGGGCTAATATTTAACTCTGAACATATATTGACATAGGCAATTCTTCCATAACAGATTCATACAAAATTTAAAAATGCATATAGAAGCCTTAATTTTTATTTAAATTCTTTTATTTGTGTTTTAGAGGCAGAGAATAGTGTGTCTTTTTTGCCTCTTTTATAATTTTTATTCTTTTTTTCATTTTTGCCACTGTCTTTCTTTGGGCTTTCTAGGGCATTACATTTTTCTTTTCCATTTTCTCCATGTTTCTTAGTGAGATTCTCTAAAAGATTACTTCTATTTCCATCACATCATCATCTAGCTCCAGCAGGCCTACTTTTCTTCATTTCCTCTATTGCATTTTCTGCTTTTCATTCTTGCTGTCTGCTCCTCTCTCATCATCCTTGCCTCTGTCTGTTTAGTCCTCCTGTCCTTCATTTTCCTTTTTTGCCTCTGCATTCAGCATTTCTACTTCCAATCTCCCTCCTCTGCTCTTTCTTCTTTCCTCTGATCTGCAGACTTGCTTCTGTCCCCTCCTTCTGTTCCCCTCCTGGATGTGTCTTTGGCCCACCTTTCCTTCTCCTCTGAGACTTCATGTTCTTGTTGGTAGATGGGGGCTGATACTGTAAACATCACAAAAATAATTGCATTGAGAACAAGTGGTTCCCATGGTGCCCCTTTGAATGAGCTCAGAATGCCCAGGCTCCATATGATGCAGGAGACAGCACTCGTGCTGGAGAGGGGTCTAGACCTCAGTCACAAGACCCACCATTCCAGAACTTTGGGACTCATCTCTTGACACTTACCCCCTCCCCAGTTAGAAACCAAGAGGTGCTGGGTCACCTGGGAAGAGAAAGAATGAATCTGCCTTTGCCCCAGCAAGCACACTTTCCTGCCACATTCACCTAAAAGTCTTTTCTGAGATCCTTGCTTCCTGCCTGGTCAGTGGCTACTGTGTTCTGTGTGTGTTGGGTCTTGCCCAGTCCCCTTCTATCCTTCAGAGGGGTTCCCTGGGGTCACGTCTCCAATAAGCCACCATGGTCCTCTTCTAGCCTCAGCTGAGGTTTAAGACCAGGAAGCAGCGAAGGTGTCATGGTGAACTTCTTGATCTCTCATCTTGTGCTTTTGCACAATATTATTAGTTCTAGCTCCAAAGATTAAAACCACATGTTGGCATTTCTTTTTTCAACAGAGTCCCCAAAAGACTTAAATGAGAGCTATTTCTTTCCTTACTCAACTTCCTTGCCTTCTCTTTTTCCTCTTTTACCTTCTCTTTAGTTCTTATTCTTTCTACTTAATGGCTAAAATTTTAATCTGTTATATTCATTTGTTCATTCATTCACTCATTCAAGAAAAATCGATTAAGTGACTAAATGTGCATCAGATGTTTTACGTACTTCTGATGGGATAGATGGTACCTCTGAGGTTTGTTTACAGTCTAGCTCTTAGAATATGATGCCTGCAGATTTTGGTCATTACAAAGTTCTAGGCATTCTTATAGCCAGACAGAAATTTCTATTTTTAATGTTTTGTGTTTAATTATGCTTGCTACTGAATATGAATTTTGAATAGTTCCCATTAGCCTTTTATTTTCTTTGCAAGATTATAGAATCTCAGAAGTTGAAAGGTTACAAGCTTTGTTATTAAGTACAATTATGGCAGACATTAATGATGGTCCAACAATTACTTTATGCAGGCATGTGAAAAGCATCTCAAAGTATATGCATGAGCTACTTAATTTTGACAACAAACTGATGTGGTAGATATTATTATTATCCCAATGTTACTGATGAAACTGAGGCTTGGATACATCACATTATTTAGCAAGGGCTCTAAGCTGGTGTGTGAGAAAGCCAGGACTTCACTTTTGTCTGATACCAAAGCCCACGTTTGTTTAGCCACTGTTTTGTAACATCTTCCAATCATCACATCGTCCATAGCGGTGGGAGGGGAAATTTGCAATGCAGAGTGACCAAAGAGATGGGGATGTAATCCATCTCTTTGGTTCAAAGGAGCTTTTTTGACTTGTAAGCCAGGATACTATGGGGCAGGATTTCTGCTTGGCCCACCCACATGCACAGGAGAGAGACCACTTGAGGATGGCTGGATCCCACCCAGGTGGGCTTACCTTCTGGGTCTTGGGCATGTCGGTGTGGCGCTGGGCACGGACAGAGCGGGCTGACTTGGCAGGCTTGAGGGGTGCGCAATACATCTCCAGCCTCCTCAGATCACAGCTCCGGAAGCAGCACTCATCCACGATGCCTGTCTGAGGTGCCCTCCGACTGCTGGAGCCATACCCTGTGGGCTTGTCTGCACAAATCAAACAGAGTGGCCTCATGTTAGGGTGGAATCTGCTTTCTTCAGTCTTCCACCCAGCTCCTGCCTCTCCCCACATCTAGTCAACCTACGTATTCTGCAATGTCTCAACCTCTTCTTGAAACTTCCCCAATGATTCCTGACCCCACGGATCTTTCTGAATGCCAGTATGTCTCCCGGAGTCTGTACCACACTCATTAGCACTAACTCATTCACCATGCTATTTGTGGTAACTCTCCCCAAGTTTTGCAACCTATAGGCAAGGATCTTGTCTATGCCCAATCCTAGTCTTTTCTTACATATTGGCTTCAGAGGATGATAGAAATATTAAAAGAAGATCATGCATTGTTTTCTTAATCTTGTTGGCAACTCTGCATTGTTTTTATAAGCAGGACAGCTCACATGTTTGCCTTTTTGTTTAACTGCTTTGACTATATAGTCAGGTTGAACATCAAACAGTTTTTAAGTTTGGAAAGGGCTCCTCATTTTACTAATGTGAAAACTGAGACTCAGAGGTGGCAAAGACTTGCTCAAGGTCATTCATGCAATAAATCGGGGAGTCAAGATGCAAACTGAGATCTACTTGCTGCAAAGCCCAAGTGCCTCATTGAGGAGCCCAGGAGAACTGTTGTTTGACTCTGGAAAAGTCACTAAGCTCTCTGGGCCTCAGTTTTCCCATTTATGTAATGGAGTTAATAATATCTTCCTTGTAAGAATTGTTTGAGGATTAAATGAAATCAAGTATGAATAATGCATAGCACAGCACCTGACATATAGTGTAGGTCCTAAATAAATCATAGCCAGCTTTCTGTGAGTACCGTTTCCAGGATCCTATGTGGTTTGTGAAGAAGCATTGTCACTATTGACCGTGTACAGAAGTCTTGGGTCTTGAAACTAATTACAATACCAATCTAGTAGGGCTCCCTCCCTTATCACCCCAAGAGGCCAGAACAATAAATTCTATTTCTTATTGAGTAACTACCAAACTGAAACAGTGAACGAAATGTCCATCTTTCGTGTGATTCTGTTCTATCCCAGGCAAGAGCAGAGGGACAGAAACTTGCTTTCTCTTCTCTTCCCTTATCTCTCCTGGTCTTCTCCACGGATGCTCAGGCTTTATGGAAGAAATTTTGTAAATCACAGGCACAGAAGAATCCAATTTATTAATCTGACATGTATTCAATCTTAATTCCTGACAGAAGAAAACATTACGTTTTAAATCACAAGTCTATGTTTGTGTAGTAATGACACCATTACTTGAGGATAGGGTTTTGAAAGTCAGAATCCTCATGTATTTTGCACTCCCTCACTGGGGGCGATCAGGCCCATGGTAATGGCCTGCTACCAAACCAGTTTGGCTGCCTGCCTGCTGGAAGGGCCAGCATTCATGGCATCCTCTAAGAACCCAAATGCTTTCCTGATGCTTGGCACAGGACCCTGGTGGCTGCTTCCTCCCGTAAGGCAGGTTTATTGTCATTCTTAGGGCAGCTGGAGGTAGTAACTCAGTGAGGGTTCATTTGTGGTCTTTCTGGGCGGAGTCTGCTGTGCAGGTCTCAGAGCAGACCCTGTGGGCTTCCAATGGCTGTGGCATTTGGGAGGGACTGGGCCCTGGCAAGCTGTGCCTCAGCAGGTCCCCTGAGCAATGTAAACAATATTTTTTTGTTTTTTTGTTTTTATAATCTTTTCCTGGAACTATAAATTAGAGGAAAGACACAAATGGGCTTACACTGTCCTTTGTAATCCACAAAGGACTTCTGCATACTTTTTGCTAAGTGGCTAGCCAGTAAAGCACAGCTGATACCCTTTGGCTTCTCTCTTGTGGGTGGGGAGGAAGGAAAAGGTGACTTGGCCTATTTTGTGATCATTGTATCTTTTGTCCATTACAGGTAATGATTGCCCTTTATTGAAACTATAAATTTCTTAATGGGATGTAATGGGGATTCATTTGTTGTTTATGAAATAGTAACTTGATGTTTGGGGGTGGGCTGGTAGGAGGAGCTCCAGAAACTTTCAAAGTTAGCCAACTCAGAAACAACTGATTTCAAAATTCATGGTTAGCCTTTGAAGACAGACAAGAGCAGGCTTTGGGATTCCAGGACCTATTTAGTATTTCCCTTTCAAGCTCCTCTAACTTAATTCTGCTTCTGGGGTCCCACAGGTGCTGGAGCTCCTTGTCTGCTATAAGAGGAAGACATTAACCTTCATCTTGGGATGGCAGAGATCGTTTCTATGATTGCATATTCACTTCTTGATGACTATAAACAACCATGAATCTCACCACATGTCTATTTCCTCTTGTAAAATAGAAAGTCATCATCATCACAGCAAAAAAAATAACAGGAAATACCAGGCATCTGGTTTATCACCTTGCTTAAATGAGCTCAGAGTTTGACATGACTCAGTCAAACTCTAAGCTCATCTAAACTCTGAGCTCATGCTTTTTAGTCTGTAGATCGATGGGTTTAGGTACAGAGAATTTTAGGACTTCTCTGCAATGTTCCATAGAGAAAGTTTATCTTATGTCTACATTTGTTTTTTTAAAAAATATTGTTGAAATAGTGGTATACAGACTTAGATTTTGCCATAAATATAATTACCAATTATCTCTAGCTACCACAATCCTAGAGAGATGTTTTTCTTTGTCTACTATAATGTCTACAGTGGACTTATTGTACGTCATTGGGAATATGTGAATATAACAAGTGTTTACCTATTGCCTTTTGAAGTTTAATTCATCTTTTGAAGTGCCCTGTAAGCTTGATTTCTTCTGGCTCTACATCAAAATATTTAACAAACAAAAAACTCATTTCTCACCAATTGAAAGATCACAGTTGAGGGTCAAAGTTTTGTTCCATATCTTCAAATGCTATGTATTGTTTATTTTTCCAGAACCACAATAAAGATATTTGCTGCTATGGTCTACAGGTAGAATCCTGATATAATGTAATTTATTAGAAAGCTAATAAAACAATTGACTTCAGTATTTGATATTTTCCTATTTGAGATAATTATTTTTAGTGACTTCTAAATTATAACTATTGTCATTTCGACTAATTTTTAAATGAGATGGAACTAATTGTTCTATCTTTGCCTTGAGAAACTCTTCATTAGGTGCTGTATAATTCTGTTCCAGTGGGCAGAATCAGAGCTGGTAGGTGAATGAAAAACAAATATTGGCTTAATATAAGAAAAGCATTCCTAACAATTTGAATTCACAAGTGTTACATATGGGACAGATTTCAGTGAAAAGTAATAAACTCCCCATTGTAGGAAACAGTTAAGTAAAGGCTGTAATAAACATCTGTCAGATATCCTAGCAGAAGATTCCTATGTTGAACACAGTGGATGACTGCTATGGTCTTTTCTATTCCAGACATTCTATAACAAGTGAAGAGATGAAGGAGAAAACTGGCTTGGGCCCAATATTCAGTACGGTTGGAAACCACTTCAAGGAAGAGGTGCAAATATATTCTAACTTAGAAGGTGAAAAGTTGTTTTCTATCTATTTGAAGTTCCCCAAGATGCTCTAAACACTTTTTAATTATCCTTACTCGATGCTACAAAAAAAAAAAAAAAAAAAAAAAAGACAGGTGCCTGGTATGGTATAGTCCCTTCTACAGCAAGGTGTGGTCCAACAGTTCTGTTGTACTGGCATGATGAAGTGTTCATGCACTTACTCAACTGTTAGAATGAATAGGCATGTATAACATTCCACATAATTTTTCTTGCTGACAAAGTCTTGACATTAAAAATTTATATATTTATTTTGTCAGTTTTGCTTCAAAGGTTTCATAGCATGTAGACCAAAGACTGCTTACCAGACAAGTTGGCCACCACCTAACCTAGACTTTGACTCCTCCATGAGTAGACATAATGTTTAGTCACAATGTACTGCTGTATCTTAAAAGTTGGCCAACAGACAGAATTCCAATGGTTAAACAGCTGGCTTCTATAATAACAGCACTTCCCTTTAAATAATGCATGGTCAGGGGAGTAATTCAATAATCTTCAGGGCAAACTTGCTAGTTACAAGGGTTTTGGGCTGAACTGTGGCATCATCAAAACCACACCAGTTAGCTGAGTCTCACATTTTGTCATGGATGCAAGCAACTCGCTCCCCTCCATCTCTGAAGGGAAATGTGTAATGCTGAGATTTAACCAGGGTCATCACTTCTAGAACAAGGGACTCTGGTTGTTCATTACTGGTAAAAATGGTACTACCTCCTCTACTGATGCTGCATAAGTTTGTGTTTCTTATAGATTTCTGGGAATGCAGTTGGAACAATGTATTCAGCTTAAATTTCCTTTGAAACTTCCCATCTTGCTTATTGAGAAAGTTTTATTTTAACTATTTCAACTCTATCATTGGAAAGGGAAGACATTGATTTGAAGAGTCAGTATTTAAATAATAAAAAAATGCAAACGTTTTCAAGTTAGGAAGCAACTAGTTCTTAAGATATACATTTGTTATTCTTTGAGTTCTAAGGAATAAAACTATTCTTTAGAAATTTGCTAACAGGAAGAGGTTCCAAAGTTGATCATTTTTTTTTTTTTTGAAAGGAGGAAAAAAGAGGTAAGACAATTAACCTGGATTTTAAGGGCTATTTCTAGAAAATGCTCAATTATGTGTCTGATAAAAAACACAAATGAAATTATTAGCTAATAAGAAATGAACTGCATTTCACTTAGATTAACTAAGGATTGATTACACAACCAAATATTACAGTTAAGATCTGAAGAATCTGGAAACTTAGGTTTTTCACACCAGTTATTTATTTCAGAACTCCAGACACATTGCTGATTTAGAATAACTTGGAATGGTTAGTTTTTTAGGGCAAGATTTTCTCCCTGGGCCGCCTTATTTAATATAAATTCATTTGGTTTGCATTATTTTGCATGGGATACTAGTAGGAAAATTATATAAGATATGAATAATCTTAAAGTAGTCTTCATTTTAGCATTTTAATTACTATTTTCATTTGTGGAAAAGGGAGAATCGCCTCCCAATATTTCCTACATCTCTGATGGCTTTATAAGGAAGACTTGAGACCTTTTATAAATTTCTAATATAAGGAAAATTGTGATTATATTATTATCAGGACCCCAATGTAATACATCGAATGGTTGATATTTCCAGAATTCATAGGATTAGCATTTACTTTAAAACATTTTGACAGTCAATATTTTGCCTTTAAATTTTTGTCTATTGAAATCACAACTTGAATTAAAGCAATTATTGAGTTATACATTGTCATGTGCTTAGTAAAGATATGGAAAGACGCTTTTACTACTGTCAACTGGCCACATCTTTTTACGTTTAGAATAACATGAGTATGTACACACACATACTCAGACACATATTAGGGAATTAAGTGAATTACTGTAGTATCAAAGCTGCTGTAAAACACTTTGAAATTAGGATTTTTAAAAAAGATTTTCTAATATATCTATTGCCTGCCTTATACTTTGCTAGGAGACCCTGTACATTTCTGCTTTTCTGTGGAAGGATCTTTCCAAGTAAGATTGACCTTTGGCATCTGTAAAAGTGAACACTGAGAAAATGTTCTCTTTTCTATGAACTGCATGTCATAAACTTTTCTTGAAAACCTATCAAATTTAGGCATCGATTTCACTTTTGGCCTGTGTTAATTTTTAATTGCCAGTGTTTGCTGGTCTCACTACCTCTCAATTGGACAAGGTCATCTTTTTCTAGGAATTATGGCCCTCTATGACCTGCCCCCACCCTCAGTACTCAGCAACTCTTTCTCAGCTACTAAATCCCCATAACCCAAAAGACCAAAGTCTTCCGTTACCCAATCAAGTCAATGTTTTTGTTTCTCTGAGTCTAAAAGGAATGAAGCAGAGTTCTATGGGGCTGCCCCTTTGTTGACAGCCTCCTTTCTTTTGGAAGCCCAAGTCAAGAGCAGGTGTGAAAAGAGTGCTATTCAGCTCACCTTGGTTTCCAAGGCCAGGAAGCTGAAGTGCAAGTCCTAGGGGCAATAACAGCAAGAGATTCAAAGCAGAAACATTACTGTTTTAGGACTCTTTGGAGAAATGGGCAGACAGAGTGGGAAGCAACATGATGTATTACTTTAGCCTGATACAATGCCCTGGAGGATGAGCGTCTTGCCAGGACAGCACAATTTACTAGCTTAGGTCTGATTCCAGGGCTTGGAGGAGATAGATGTAGCCAAAAAAATTATACTTTGGCAAGAGAAATGCTTTGCTGGACAGAAAATGTTGTCCTAAGGGAATGGTTTGGTTTATCAACGTCTAAGGTGAAAGATAATCAAATGCCAAGAGGTCATTTTTATGTTTGAATTATTTCAGTGGGGTCTGCTATATAAGTTAGCTACCATTTTCTGGTTATATTGTTTGTATTATTTAGAACATATTACAGAATTTGAGTATGATCTGCCTGTGACATCTGTCATACCAATGACAGAAGCAATATGTGAAGTGGCTAAAAGCACAAGTTTTGGAACCAGACAGTCTGGATTCTACCATTTCTTTACTGTTAAGCTTTGATTTGGCAAAGCACTCAATCTTCTAAGATTCAGGTCCTCATATGTAAAATGGATATATAAGAGTACCTCCCAGGACTGGTATTAAGATTAAGTGAGAATGTACGCAAAGTGTTTTGCACAATGGCTGCTGTATGGTAAACTTTATAAATGTTAACTATTATTATTATGGTGTTGAATTGGTTAACATAGCTAGTTGGGCAGGTATCCTCTTCCTCCATTAATCTTAAAAATGCATCCTTTCCAAAGTTTGGTTGAAGCAGATGGCCTTTCTACATATTGTTATTCACTAAAGTAAATGAATAGCTGTTTTCTTGAAAGAACATCCAAACTTTATGTTGTATAGACTGGTCTGAATAGTTTTAATTTAGAATAGACACTAGGAGAATGAATCTTTCAATCAAGTCAAATAAGGCATATGGGCTTATCTTGACCCCTTGTTACCTTTGATTTGTCCCAAATAATCCACTGGTTAAAATCATTGACTTTTTGGTATTAATATCAATGCTTCTTATTTCAAAACAATGCTGCAAGGCCTGGGATGAGTGTGGTGAAATACATGGTCAGAAATGGTTTCCCAATCACTTTCACCCAGCATGGTATTTCTCTCACCTCTCTCTACTTCATGCCTCATCTCATTCTGTTCTCTTCTTTTTCTATTTCCTTTCCTCTTCTGCTACTGACAGCCTTTGACATTCTTTTTATTCACTGATGTACTTTTGAGCAAGGCTTATGCCACTGTGGAGTTTATGGTAGGCTAGGTATTAGCATTTCATTTCCTCCCTGGAATGACTGAAAACCAGGGCTCCCTCTCCTGCCAGCCATGCTTTGGGAATAAGCAGTTACCCAGTATACAATGTCACCAGGCTGCTTAATCACTACTCCATCTTGGACCCATGCCTGAATGAGATGAGAACAGACAGCCAGAGAAAGAATAAGAAGGGATGTTGAGGAATCGCATACATGGGCCTTAGCTATCTCATTTTTTTTTTTTTTTTTTTTAGAAAAGCTGACAAAAACTGTAAGCCGAGACTGGCTCCAGGCTGGAGATTGTAGCTATGCCACCAGCATTATCTCCTGTACTTACACTCTTATTGTTATTTTACTCTTTCAGATGTGGGAAGAGAGGCCTTGTAACAAAACATAAGGCATTCGTGAGTAGAGGGTAACGCCCTCTTTCTGGTGCCACAGAAAGATGAATCAGCCAAAGGGATATTAAAACACATTCTCTTTATTTTTAGTTTCTCTCTAAAGTCTTTCATTTCTTTTTTTCTTTGCAACTTGGCACCTGCCCTCTGTTCTCAGGGGCCCTGCTCCCCATTAGTCTCCTCAGGGATCTGTTTTTTGCTCAGGGCACATCTGGACATTGTCCCAGGGGTGGGAGTGACATGGTCAGGATGGCAGGTGAAGGGGTGGCGTCTGCCAGGGAAGTCTGGTGTGTCTGGAAGGAGAGTGTTGGGAGGTGGAGGCTCCTTAAAGAGAGGCATCCGGGCCTGAATCCGGGAGTAAACTGTTGGAAGACAGCCTCTACAGCAGCAGAAACAGCCCTTGGCACTGTCGCAGAGAAGGGAGCAGCCAGAGTCAGCGACAGATTGAACACAGGAGAGAGGGAAGGAGGGAGGGCGAGTGGGAGGAGATGGTTTGGTGTTACATGATATAAATAACTGCATGGTGCAGACTTGAGTGCCAGTTGGGTTGTGTGTGATGTCCCTTTCATGCTGGTGTATCAACAGTGTTGTTCTTGGATTGAGAGGTCCTGGGGAATGTTTCTATAGCACCTAGCACAGTGCCATATGCAGAGAGGGAATAAAAACAAGGCAATATGGTATATTGAAAACAACATTGGATTACAGCCCCAAATCCTCTGTGTGGATGCACAAGTCACCCAAATTCTCTGAGATTTAGTTTCTCATGTAAACAACTAAATGTGCTAGATAATATCAAGCACCCCTTCTAAAAAGATGACCCTAAATATCCAGATGGTCATTGCAAGACCCACTTTGTAATCAGTAATCTATCTCTCTCTATATATATATGGCATATTAATGTTTCTAGCTAATAATAGGGGAGTATAGTAGTGAAGTTTGATGAGAAAACCAAGAGTTTTCTCTTTGTTAGATTTAATTTTGGATGTAAACAAGATTTATAAGCTGACTTTAAGGAAAGCAGGGATCAGTGTTGAGTTTGATGAAGGAAAATGTCTAATTTGCAGTTGGGCTTGATTAGGGGAAGGAGACAAGCCCATCTATATGGATTGCAGAAGCCAGCTCAAGGTAGGGCACAAAGAGCCCTTTAGAGAGTCATTTGCTGGAGCTGTTGAAGCAGGTGATAGAATCAAGCTACATTTTGAAAACCAGAGTCCTAAGGAAAGAGGGATGGCCCTCACTTCTGTGGGCACTCAGAAATGAGAATTAGTATGAGAAGAGCCTTTCTAATAATCCTTGGGCATGGCCTTTTACTTTTATTCTTCACAAAGCCGCATCTTCATAAGGTAAACAAATGACTCTTTCGGCCCTAGGAGGACTGTTAATATTGTTGACCAGATTGCTTTATTTCCTAGTGTTCAACATAGGCCAATGTTTTATTTCACTAATTTCCTTGGTGTCTGCCAATGGTACATGAGTTCTCTGTGTGATATTCACTTATTTTCAGGTGGACAGATGCATAGTTTCCTTGGAAATGTCTAGCCATAACTACATGTTATCTCTGATAATATGAATGGGCTTCCAGACAGGACATCATCTATGCCATTGGTACCCAACATCTGCCCAGAATATAAAATCAGAAGATAAAGATTAAACATAGTTTTTCAAATGCCATCCTCTTTTTTTGGTAAAATAAATTACTGCTAAGTTCAGTAAACTTTAAAAGTCTATACGAAGAGTGCTCAAGCATGTTGTGGTATTATTTTTTTCAAAATACCAAGCAAGTATGCAGACTGAGGCTGAATGGTTCATTTAGGGTGTGATTACATAATTTCAGGAAATTTCAGATAAAATCTGGACTCATCAGACCGTTATTTCTTTTCTTTCTGCAGGATTTTGCTGCTATTATTTCTGTCCCTTTTATTCTTAATATATTATTGCTTAAACATGACCATGAAACTATAAGTGCCTTCCTTAAATTATTATATTTTAGAATGCCATATATCTTTGGATATTGTAGCAAACTCAAGGTCAACTGAAGAGGTTTCTTAGTAATCTTCTGGCCTTCACTGAGCCTGTTTTTTAGCCATTGCACTCCTCCCAATCCCCTCCCCCCTGAAAACTATTTTTCTGAATTGAAGAAATGAACTATGAATAAGGAAAAAGAAAAAGAGAGGTATGGTTAAGTTGCGGTTTGTCTCCAAGCTAAATCATGTTCTCATCTTTATTTCATCTGGGACCAACATCATGCTCAGATTCCCAAACCTCCTTAAATGCTTTTTAACAAATATGATTATCCATCGAGAAAAATCTCTGATTTATTTTACTGAATTCAGCAAAGAAAAATATTCTCAGCTTATGATATTGGCAGGAGAAATCATACTCTTTCTTATTTTTCTTTTTTCTTACATACTCAAACATGCTGTGAATGGCCACATCACCCTGCTTTGGGATCCACTCTGAGGCAATGGCCTTTTGGCCTTCTGGCCAACCGCTCACTTCTGTGAATTTCCTTTCTGAGAACTAGAGACTGTTGCCCCAGAAGTCATTTTCCAATTTATCACAGGACCTATCCATGGTTACAGAATTAGTTGGCCTCCTTGAGAATACGCAATGTGAGACCTAATGTGACACACAGCTGGGGAAGCTCCTTTGGTGCAGGGACACTGGGCCAGGATAACTGCTTGTGGGCCATTTTATTTCCCTGGACACTTGCCTTCTGTCTGCTCTCTTTGTCCCACATCTGGGTTTGAGAAAGCTGTATGGAGGCATCACTTATGCCAATCCTTTGACATAAGTAGCTCTGCCCTGCTCTAGCAGAAGTGAGGGCCTAAGTTCAGGATTTAAACATTCCTTTCTGATACACAGTCTTTCAACAGGGCAGCCTCCATTCTCTCTTCTCAGCCTTCCAGCCAAGTACCTGCTACTTTGTAACCCCAATGGGAAGCCTCTTCCCTTTGGGAAAAAGGAGAATATCAAAATCCACTGACCTCTTGCTGGGTATGGTCTTTGTAATCTCCACTATGTTAACTGGATGCCTGTTTATATAAAAGCTACATTTAAAAACTGTTAGGCTGATGAATGAAATGACCCTCAAGGTATTGTAGCAGCTTCCATATGTTAAGGATAGGAGGAAAGAAGTGAAGCTTTTGACTCTGAGTAGTAGGAGTTCTGATAAGAGAATGTAGACAGAGCTACACACATCCTCATAACTGAACTGTAAGTTCAAGCCATTGAAGATGACTTAAAAAAAAGAATTTTAGTAAAAAGGCTGCTGGTTCAGGAATATTTTAATCTACTTCTAAAGACTTGCTAATTTATTTTTCTTCTCAAACAACTTGTTCATCTTCTCCTCTTCATCTCTCTTCCTTGCTCTGGTTTAGGAAGACAGTCTGGTAAAGGTCACTTATGAAGTCCTAGCCTCCTCATGTCTTGTCATTGAGCCAGTGCTCCCACGGTCCACTGGGATCTGCCTTTGGCAGTCATTTCCCTCAGTTGGACTCTGAGCCATCATAAATTCTTTGCATTTTTCAGAACATCTGTGCCTTCTTTTGCCACATCTTTTTTTCTTGGTGCTCAACAGGTCACAAATCAGCCTGTACTTCTCTTTCCAGGCTGTTGATGTCTTAATACTCTCTTTTCAAACCAAATTCCTCTCTTGTGTCTGGCTGTGGCTCTTAGCTCCCCAGCCTTCTCATCTCCCCCATCTGGGTTAGTCATCTGTGGCATCACCAAGGGGTCTCTTTCTCTTAGCCTTCTATCTGACCTGAACTTTTGCATTTCTCTAAATGTCAGAGTAACTACACATACCACACTACTAGGCTTGAAGCTTAGTTAAGTTCTCTAACGTGATTTAAACACAGGAGTGCGGAAAACACTTCCATGGAAGCATGAACGCTTGAGAAGACTCAAACTTAGAGGATACTAATTAGCTACTGAGAGAGAAGGCACTATAACAAGACCCAAAGATATAATGAAATGAAGTTGAAAACTATTCCATTAAACACAAGTTTCTCCTTGACATTTAGAAAAATCAGGGTGTTTGCAATAATACATTACCAATAGCTTCCCTTTATTGAGTGCTTCCTACTAAGCTACTATAGTAAATATTACTTTTCTTGTCTTATTTACACATGTGCAGTATCTACATGGAGGCAGCATTATTACTACATCCATTTTACATTTTAGAAAGCTGAGGCTTAGCAAGGTTAAGTAACTTGACCCAAATCATACATCTAGTAAGTTGCAAAGACAGGTCACCTTACTCGGGGACACCTTGAAAGTGAAAGAATTCCCTGGTGATGAAGAACTCTGAAGTTGATACCTTTACTGGGATTCTTGTGGGCACATGATGCTAATATCAATGAAGAATATGGGTGAAGGCATCTAAGCGGACCAACTAACCCCAGGATTTGAGCACATGCAGTGCACAGAGTTTTATCCTAGGTATTCTAGAGAATGCCAGAAGGAATGCCATGCGTGGCTTTTTCCCTTGAGAGAGAAGTCTGTGCACTTCTGCAGTTTAGGACATAGCTCTTGCATGCTCACATCTTACCCAGTGCATTGTGACCCTTTCAGTTTCAGATGGGGCAGTCAGCCTTGTTTCATAGCCGGCCCATACCCTTGAATTTCATAAAGTTGTAACAACTTTAGCAGGCACTGAAATAGAGAAGTTTTTACCCATAATCTTGATATCCCAGCAAATCACTTTATCTTCATTTTTCAAAATTGTTTCTGTTTCTCATCCAGATACATACATTATTTTGGCATAGCTACAGCCATAACCTAAATTTAATGCAGTATTGTATTTTTTTCCCACTTAACATGACATTGTAAGCATTTCCCGTATTACTATATAGTTTTCGTAAGTATAATTTTAAAACTGCAGAATATTTTACTGAGTAGATATGCCATCATTTGTTTCTTTAACCATTTTCCTATTAGTAGGCATTTAGGCTATTTCTAGTTTTATCATCATTTTAACTAATGCAGCAATAAATTCTTTGTACACATAACATTCTACTACTCATAGATCATTTATAAGAATAAATTCCAAGGAATGGAATTACTGAGTCAAAGGGTATTATCAGACAATCCTATTTTGATGAAAGCCCACAATTTTGCATAAGGACCAGAGGAATTTAATCAACAAAGCAGAGAATTATATCCAGATTTTCTCCCGGGATTAGAAAAGAGACAGCCAAGGTGGAGCACAGACAGGAATCTTACCTGTGTCCTGTGAGTTAGAATAAATGAACCAATTTCTGTTTTCAATTACTAGTGCAGTTTCCTTTGAAGGAAACATGGGGCGTAACCAAGACTTGAGTTTGGCATCCAAAGGTTTTCTAAGTAGAAGTAAAACCAAGGAAAATGAAATTGATGACAAGAGACTCTGGTCTCTCAACTTTGAAAATCACCAAGTACTTGTATACATATGTAATTAACCTGCATGTTGTGCACATGTACCCTAAAACTTAAAGCATAATAAAATAAATACATACATACATACATACATACATACATACATACATAAACAAATAAAAATAAAAACTTAAAAAAAAAAGAAAATCACCGGTACCTATGAGGTTTCTTCTCTAGAGTAGGGAGAGAGGTTCAACACACAGCTGCCAAGACAGCACCACACCTCAGTGTATGGGAGTGGGAGAGTTTGCATCCTAAATAACAAAGGCTCTGCTCCTGTGCTCCTTCTGAACCCAGGTCCTCTCTGGAGAACCTGGCTCCTCCCTAATCTGGTGTCTCTCCACCTTTGTTTGGGTCATGATATCCCTGACAATCTGCCTTCTCATCCAATCCAAAATTTGGCTGAACACTTCTGTCCTTCTTTCACCACATTATTATTCTCCTTTTTATAAACATTCAATCACATATAAACTTGAGCACCTACTGAATTCTAGACGCTATTCTCAGTACCAGGGATAAGAAGTTAACAACACAGACAAAAACAGGATAACAGGTAACTATCTCCTTATAATCAGGATAACTGTAACAAACTTAAAGGAAACTGCAATGCAGGGATGCTGAACTTAACAGTTCAAGGATAATTGCTCAGAGAAATTGTTGAAGTCTCAGTCTAGCAACACAAAATTTCTTCAGGCCCCCATGAGAATTCTTGTCTGATGACTTCATTCCCATTAACCTTCTAAATATGGAAAATGGTTACTTTGTGTATCATAAACAAGCTCTTAACTGTATATTAGCCTTTTTTTTCTGTTTTGTGAAGACTGGCCTATTCTTTCCAATTTGATTTTGAGCATCTTGAGGGCAGAAACTGTCATCTCATGCTTCTGTGTTTAGAAGCACAACACTGGGCATTTGGACACTTCACAAATGCTCACTGATTGGTGGATTGACAAGTTGGGTGCACAAACAGTACAAAGAGAGAAGCAATAGAAGAAATTTGTACTTTGGAAAGAAGAAACCTAACACCAGGGCCAGTCTCAAGTCTCCATTTCCTTTCTTGTTAAAAGAGGATGATCATCGTGTTTCCTTCTACAGGGTTTTTGTGAGTTAAGGCACAAAGAGAGCTTGAGACAGCTTGTGGCACAAAGGAAGCACTCCCAGAATGTCATCTCACATCACCCTCCTTAGCATCATTATGAAGAACTGGTGGTGACGTTGTGTGGTGAAGTGCTTAGAACACAGGCTCTGGAGGAGTTTGCCTGGATTCAGATGCTGGCTAAACCATTTTTTTTTTATTTGAAAAACAAATTTTTTGATTTCATGTGTTTCATCATTTGAGTTCAGAGGGCATTTCAAAAGTACAGTCATCTCTGTATTTGCAGATTCCATGTCCACAACCATAGATAGAAAATATTTGAAAGAAAATTAAAAATAATAGTATAACAATTAAAAATAATACACATTTTAAGAATACAGTATAACAGGTGTTTACATAGAATTTACATTATATTAGATGTTATAAGTGATCCAGAGATGATTTTAAAGTGCACAAGAGAAAGTGCATAGGTTACATGCAAGTATTAATACTACGCCATTTTACAGAAGAGCCTTGAGCATACCATTTCTAACTATGTGATGTGAGGGAGCTCCTTAACCTCTCAGGTTGCATCCAAAAAGAGGCACATACTCACCTCACAAGGTGCTTGTGATGCATGCATGAGTGAACACTTACCCAATATTAGTTAAAATTATTCAGCAAAGACTCAGTGAATGGCCATTATCTGCCTGGGCTTGGTGCTCAGAATATAGAAGAGGACACAGGATACACAGTCTCTCCACTTCCCCCAGCATGCCTGCAGTCCATAATGTGTATTGGCATCATCAATCCATATAGCTAACTCCAGAGAGCGCCTGGCAGTTCAAAAATCAGTTTCACATACATTTTATGCATCAGCCATTTCAACAACCTTATGGTGCCAATGGAATTATTCTCACTTTTATAAATGAAAAAACTGAGAGTTTAAGTGGCTTATGAATCTGGAATTTCCTTTGATTTCAAATGGCAAGCCTTCTCCACCCACATGCTTGTCCCCAAACCTCATGAAAGGATGAAATTCAGGCCCATAAATCTGTGGAGGTTCCTGGAGCAGGTAGTGCCCAAGATAACTAACACGTACTAGTGGTTTTCAAACTTGAGCCTGCATCTTTATCACCTGGAGGGCTTATTAAAACACAGTCAACAGACCCCACTTTTAGAGTTGCTGTTTCAACAGGTACTGGGGTGGTGCTTAAGCACTCGCATTTTCCACAGGTTCTCAGATGATGCCAATGCCTGTGTGCAATATCAACTCCTAATATGTGTGTATATAGTATACGATCCAGTCCTGCGGCGCTGGAGAGAAGGGAAGAACCAGTAAAAACTGCAGTCCTGGGAAAGACCTCTTATACTTTCTTACACAGAAAGCCTTCATATCTCTTCTGATAATTGCCTACTAAAGGTATCTATATGTCAGTCTGGTAGCAGCACCAGTTTTATTGCAAAACAGAAAGAAAAAAAATTATAACCCTTCAAGGTAAGAAACTGAACTGAAACAAAAAACACATGTTGACCTTTTTCCCTTCCCTGCATTTTTTATTTGCAGTCTGTGTCCTTCTGAATTCCAGCTAGCACCTGAAGACAACAAGCCAGGTCTCAGGGAAGGAAATTAGAGCCTTCACAGATTCCCCGGCCAAATGGAAAGCGAGAAACACAAGCTAGTCTTCTGATATTGAAAGACGCCTTTTCTAAATACCAAGTTCAATTTATTTTTAAGCTTTCCGAATTGTCAGATGGCCAGTCAAGCCAACTTGCTCATTTGTAAAATTCAGCTCAGAAGACAGACTGCCCAGGAACCCAAACCCACCCTTGCTATGCCTTTGCCCTATAACCTCCTAGGGTAATGGAGAGAAGCCAAAAAGGCAGTGTCGGTTTGGGGACCTTCGGTACCACATCATCAAAATATCTTTTCATGGATCATTCAAAATTCATGGCAAAGGAGGGTGGAAGGGAATACACCACTGATGATTGCCCATAGAACCACGGTAATTATACAAAGCAGAGGACATTTAATTTTGCCAAAAAAAATATATTATTTATCAGTTAGGTTACACCTAATCATCAGAATTTCTCAAGCGAGTGATAGAATCAGTCTCACTGAGGAAACAGGGTTAATTAATCCAACTGATTTTACACATAAGTGGCAGGAAGAAGGCACATGAAGCTCTGTTTCTTTTCTGAGCCCTTCTGATGAGACTGTGTATGAGGCTCTCCTAGCTTTAAATCCAACAGTGCCCGAAGGCAGGAAATCCATATTCGGAGCACTGGGAGGGAAGGCAGGGGCCACTGCTGGCTTCCCAATTAGAGCATTCCTCCAGGCCCCTGTTTCCATTTTCCTTTAAATAAGAAGTTGGGTTTTTAATGATTCTCTTTCTAGTCACTTCCTTCCTGCTGCCTTGCTAGGTCATTTCAGCATATGCCTTCTCAACGAATCTATTTCTGGAAAAGACAGAGGAAAAATGACCTCATTCACTCATTGAGAAGTCAACGGGGCATCCCTACGGCTGGCTAGTACCTCTGTGTGGAGGGGTCTCCCCGGGCTCCCTAGCAGTCTCTCATGCAACAGCCACCTCGGGACTCTGCAGAGGAACCTGGCACAGGTGCAGAAACACATATTAGCACCACTTGTGTGGTGAAGGCTGAAGGAAGCTTGAGAGGTGGTAGGATGCTTGGTTTTGTCCCAAGGAGCACACAAGCTATTCAAACACATGGACCAAGATTGTTTTTTCACTCTGTTAATTGTTCCTTTGCTGTGCAGAAGCTTTTTAGTTTAATGTAATCCCATTTGTCTATTTTTGCTTTTGTTGCTTTTGCTTTGGGGATCTTGTCCAAACTAATGTCAAAAGACAAATACTGTATGATCTCACTTGTGTATAGAATCTAAATAAGTTAATCTCATAGAAGTAGAGAGTAGAATAGTGGTTACCAGAGGCTGCAGAGCATTAGTTAGATGGGGAGATAGAGAGAAACTCTTCAATGGGTACAAAGTTACAGTTAGACAAGAGGAATAATTTCTGGTGTTCTATTGCACAACAGGATGACTCTGGTTAACAATATCATATTGTATATTTCAAAATAGCTAAAAAAGAGGATAATGAATATTCTCACCACAAAGAAATGATAAAGGTATGAGATGATCAATATGCTAAATACCCTGTTAGACTTTTACACAATGTATGCATGTATCAGAACATCATGTGTACCCCATAGTTATTTACAATTATTATGTGTCAATTAAAAGCAAACATACAAACCAAAACACCAAGATGTCAATATGACCAGAGCAGAAACCTATTTGACCTTTCGCACTGGACAGACAGATCCTTGGAAACCCTCCAGTTCAGAGATGCATTTTGGTAGGAGGCATATCAACCCTCTGCATGATGTATAATTATGTATGTTTGTGGATTTTCCTGGAAAGAGAACATTTAGACACTCAGAAGATTCTCAGAGGACTCCATGATCTGAGAAAACTAAAGAAGCATAGGTCACACGTGACCAGGGTCACAAGAGAAGCTGAGGCAAAGTCAGAAAGGACTCCCTGCCTTCCTCTGCGGTCTTCTTTCTATCACACTCTTCAGAGACATCAATGACTGGCCTGCACATTGGCTGCTGGTGATTTGGAATCACATCCCAAATGCCAAATCCAATGTCAAAGGACACCTAAGGATCCAAGAGATCTTTTCAGCTCAGCATTCACTGAAGAGTTGTTCAAGAAGTTCCGTGCAAAAAGCTTAAGAAACGGCTGTAAACATTATCTTATTTTGCAGAGTCTTAAAGTTCACCAGCCTATTCAAGATGGTCAGGGAACAGCCTATTCAAGTGCCACAGTGAAGAAATCTGTTTCATGGTACTAAAGTCCACTTTCTCCACACAATAGACCACCGGACTCTCGTTTTCCAGGAATGTCCATTAACGTCCTACGGAACAAAGGCACCTGTATACTTAAATTCCTTCTTTTATCTCTTCTTTTGATTAAAGAACATGAGACAGTCCTTTGGGAATGTAAATAATTACTGAGTAACAAGGCATTATAAACCATGAACACTCCAGAAAAAGTTAGTGCTGGGTCTGTCAGAAGAAAACATGAGGGAAGTGGGTTTGCTTTAGGGGATTGGTTCAGAATAACAGAACTCTGCTAAACCGAAAGGTCTTCAGGGTCTCCCTCTGAGGGGTACCTCCCCCATCCAATCCATCTAAGGCAGTGCCATCCTCAGGGTTCATCATCCCATTATTTCAAAACGTTATTCAAGTTTGACATGGTCTTATTTATTTGTTGCTTGACTTGTAATTTGTCTCTGTCCTCCCCCATACCCATTGGAATGTGGGATCTATGAAGCCAGTAGCCTTTTATTCCCTATTCACTGCTGTAGCCACAACACTTGCAATGGTTTTACACAGAGTAAGTGCTTAAGGAGTACATTTTGTATACATGTAGGAACACGTTAGTGAATGGATACAGAAACTGTTCATCACTGTGTGTCCAGTGTCTACCCTGTGTTCAAAAGATGTTTCATGAATAAATGAATGGAGAAGGGGTGGCCTGCATTGTTTTTCATGCTCAAACCATGCTTGTGAGTATTGGGAGAAATGAGTGCTATTCAGGCCCTTCTTGGATTGATACAAAATTGAGTTTCCTTCCTCAATGATGAGTAATAGACTAGAATGTTTTTCAGATGGCATTAAGTCAGGTAAAGAAACATTAGAAGGTAGGATTTGAATTTAAGGAGACCTTTAACAATTTAGAAACGAGAAGTCATTAAAAACAGAAAGATGTTTAAAATAGACAAAAATGGGCTCCATCTGGCAGAGACAAGTACTATAACAAAATAGCTGTGGGCCCTGAGTGAGCAGGAAAGTACTACAACAAATTGTAATATGAGGCGGATGTATGTAGAGAATTATGAAACGAAAGCCTAGAGAGTAATCTTTCCACAAAACTTGGCATTGCTGAGGTTTTAATTAGAGTGGGAACTCAGATTTCATTCTCCTATTTTAAGGCTCATTTGGAGAACCTGGAAAAGATCCAGCTAGGAGAAAAAAAAAAAAAAGATTAACTGGGTGGAAAATGAAGTTAAGATCTAGCCCAAAAAAGAAAAGGCTAAGAAGTGACTTAATCACCAGCACCAGGCATAAGAAGAGTGATTATTACACAGAAGATTCTTCCTTATCTCTTCTGAGGACTAGACAAGGGTAAACAGACTCTGGCCACATTGGAAGCATTTCCACTTAAACATCGGGAAGAATTTCTTGATTATAAGGGGAAACATGCTGACCCCAGGCGCTGTGGGAAGCTGAGCAATTGCTACTCTGGAGATCTTTAAACGTAGGATGACAACCATCTGCCTTGGAAGGCTTAGCTAGAGGCAAGGGACCGGACCTAAGGACCTCTTGGCTTTCCTTCCATCTTTGATTCTTACGGCCGCTAAGCATCCCCATTCTACAGAAATCCTCCATTCCTGTCATAAGACAGACCCCACACTGTCCAAATCCGCATGGCTTCCCCTGGGAGGAGCTTGCTTGTTCTCTTCTGAACGGGAAGGAAACTGATCGTGTTGCCTCAGCTGCTTCCCTTCTCCAGCCCCCACAGAGAGAGGACAGCTTTGGTCCTGATGGGCCTCCCCAAATACTGGGATGGGCTTGCTTCTCCATCTTGTGTGGGATTGGAAGTTGTGGATTCAGTTGGAGACAGCCGATTTCTCCAAGAATCATGGAATGTCAGAGCTGCAAGACATTTCAGAGTGAATCCAGACCCATCTCCTTGCTACTCAAATCAGGAAACTGAGAAATTGGAAGACTAAATGATTCTCTCCAGGTAGTGCGGCTGGTTCTTTTTCCACGGGACTAAAATCCAGGCCTCTGGCTCCTTATTCTACACTATCTCCTTTCTACCTGTGTTTCTGCTGCAGTTAGAAGGAACATTTTTAATGTAGATAGAATGTCTAAAATCCTATCTTTGGTAGCTGGACTGCAGGTGAAAAAATGAGCAAGGGAGAGCAGAAATTCTAACAATAGAATTTCTGGCCGCATTATTCAACTTGAGTGAACAAGGATAGGTCACTCAGACTCTCCAGCAGGTCAGTTTCCCCGTATTTAAGTGAGGCATTTGGGCCAGGAACATTTTAAGGCTTAAACAAACTGCAATATGTTATGATGCTGTGATTTGAAATTTTAGCTACAAAAATAATAATGAATAGAAACTCATCTCCTGGTCTAAAGGAATGAGTTTTTTTGGGAGATCATTTGTGATGTAATTGGTTGGTGCTCAGTCCTTTTGAGACTCTAAAATGGCAATTTTCTTTCTATTTTTAAAAGTAATTTACAAATTTAATGTTGTGATGGGGAATATGCTTCAGCTATCACCTGTACAAGGAAATCTCCAAGCTTCTTCTTCTATGCAGTCCCTTTACTGCGCTTTGGACAGGCACCCTAGTAACTCATGGGAATTATTTTCTAAAAGCTCTATTATACATCAGTATCTCTGAAACCAAAGTCAATCTTTGCCATTGACCAAAGTCAATATCAAGCAAAGTCAAGTCAACAAAGTCAAATCCTCCTCTGGACTTGCTGGTATCTGCACCATTATCTTCTTGCTTACCCAGACTCAAAACATTACAGTCATCTTTGACTCCTTTCTACTCCTTTAACCAGGCAGGCAATATATTGCATCATGTCTTTCACTATCATAGATCGCAGGTCCTCCCACTCTTACTGCCTGCTGCTCCTGCAAAATTTCAGGCACTCATGACTGTCCTTCTTCCAGCTTTTTCCTGCCCTTTAGATGAGCTGAAGCAAAGGGGGCAGGGAACATAGAATAATGGTTTCAGGAATGACAAGTGGGAGTGGGCCATATTTGAGAAGCAGGCTACAGAGTGAAATAACTTGAGAGAAGCATGATACCCCAAATCTTCAGAGCTCTTGGGCAGAGCATGGGCTTCCCATGGAATGTGAAAAGGGGTTGCAAGTTATTTTATGTAGATATTGGAGAAAAGTGTGACCCAAAGAGACTGGAAAACCTGAGTGCATCTGGTTTATACATATGCTATGTAATTTACCTTTTACAACAATCCTATGAGATGGACACTGTTATCATCTTCACTTTACAGTTGAAAATATTGAGCCATAGAAAAGTTTATTTATTTGTCTCACGTCACTCACTTATTAAATCCCCAAACCAGGATCCAAACTCAAGACTTTTTGAGCACTAAATCATTCTACTACAGTGCTGCTTCTTCTTTTTTTTTTTTTTTTTGTCAAGACAGGGTTTTGCACTGTTGCCCAGGCTGGAGTGCAGTGGTGCAATCATGGTTCACTGCAGCGTCAACCTCTCAGGCTCAAGAGATCCTCCCACCTCAGCCTTCCAAGTAGCTGGGACTACAGGCATGCATTACCATGTCTAGTTAATTTTTGATTATTTGTAGAGACAGGGTCTCACTATGCTGCCCAGGCTGTTCTCGAACTCCTCAGCTCAAGCAGTTTTCCTGCCTTGGCCTCTCAAAGTGCTGGAATTTCAGGAGTAAGCCACTGCATCTGGCAACACTGCTTGTTAACTTGAGTAGAAACTTCCTGCCTAGACAGAAGTCAATGGGAAAGCTTAGTGCATCTTAGAGTATCTTCTAAGAGAAACTTGGTGTGAAACCATGGAGAATAAAGCCCAGTACTTGACATGGGATTTTAACTCATTTACTTGATATGACATGGTGATGCAAAATAGGTACCTTTTTCTTCACCTTTTTCCACAGTGACTTTTCACTTTAGTTTGCTTGGCCTGATAAACAGAGTGAAGTGAAAATGCATGCTCTTTGCATTCTAAAAACCCCACTACCTCAGCCCCTATGATTTTAGGCTCCTTTTTAAGCTCTGCTGATTCTAATTGTCATCTCTTATGATACTGACAAGTTTATTAATTGCTTCTGTCTTGTTTGACACCATCCAACAATAACAGGAAAAAAAGGCAAGTGAGGATAAAGACATTCTTTTGAGCAGCCGCTCATTTGCTCTAACACATCTGGCTAATGGATAGAGTATAAAATTGCTCAAGAAATATGGCCGCCAGGAACATTGTTAATGTTTTTGTGCCCAAGTTGATCTGAACTCTGGAACTGAGCCAGTCTTATATGCAGACAGAATGGTAAAAATAAATATTGACTAAGTATCTACCATATATGCCAGGCACTGTGCTAGGCACCACTGGTTATCTTATATCATCCTACAGGAACCTAATAGGGAGGTGTTATTGCTATTTTTGATAGCATGGGAAATGGCTCAGAGATCACAAAGCTCGTTAAGTGATGCTAACACGACTGGCATCTAGATCTGGCTGACACTAGATCAACCTTTCATTTTATAGTGTCTTGATTTGGGGCACTCAAGTGATAGAACGTAAGGAGCTCAGGGATAGCGTCTTTGGCAGAGATTCCTAGTAATTTCCCAATAGCTATTTTCCCTCTTTCTGCAGTAATAGAAACCCTAATTTTCAGCTAACTGTATTTTCCAGCCTAACTTAGAGGTCTGTGTGGCCATGTGTTCAAGTTCTAGGAAATGAAATATAAGTGAAAGTGTCACATGAAAGCTTCTGGGATCCTTCATTAAAAGACAGCCTAAATGCATCCTTTGCTTTTTTTTATCTTGCTGTTGGCTAGAGCATGGGTATAATGTTGAACCTCCAGCAGCCGTCTTGGGCCCTGTAGATGAGGGCCACCATGCTGGGATGGTGAAATAGAAATCTAGAAATTGCTGGGTCTAGAAGATTTTGTGGCACAGAGCTACTTTGCACAGCAGATGGTTCAGCAGCCCTGAACTATGTATCTTGGGACTACTACATGAGAGAAACAAACCTCCATATTGTTTAAGCCAGTGTAATCCTGGAACTCTGTTTCTCACAGAGTATTTTCATGATAACCTCCTCTTGAATGAACAAAACAACAGATCACTGGCTGGCTACTAATGCCTCAAATGTGTCCATTATGGCTTTGTTCATTGAATTAAGATATATTTACACAGAGTTTCTGGAAAGGAAGGTAACAGATCACTGAGAGTATATAACTGAAGCAACAGTAGGCAAAAAACAGGCAACTTTGAGGTGCCTGTAACTTCTTATTTTTATTATTTATTTATTTATTTATTTGAGACAGAGTCTCACTCTGTCACCTAGGCTGGAACGTAATGGCACACAATCTTGGCTAACTGCAACCTCCACCTCCTGGGTTCAAGTGATTCTCCTGCCTCAACCTCCTGAATAGCTGAGATTACAGGTGCCTGCCACCATGTCTGGCTAATTTTTGTATTTTAGTAAAGATGGGGTTTCACCATGTTGGCCAGGCTGGTCTCGAACTCCTGACCTCAAGTGATCTACCTGCCTCAGCCTCCTAAAGTGCTGAGATTACAGGTGTGAGCCATCACGCCCTGCTGAAGTGCTCATAATTCTGTGGCAGGCATTGGTGCTGCTATTGGGTGTGAGGAGTCAAGAGGGAGGGGGCAGAGTGAGGTCCTCTCTGCTCTTGACAATATGGAAAAAAGAGACCCAATTTCCTTTTTTTTTTTTTCTACCTAACAGTTTTGTCCAGGGAAGTTCTTTTCTAGGAAATGTACCCCATATCTGTAATTACACAGAGCAAAAGTTCAGATTACATCAGTTTGGGATTAACGGTAATGATGACACCTTTGTATTGACAATACTAGACTGAAACAGGAGAGTTAGGATCAGGAAATGAAAGCGTTCTCCCAACACCACCTTAACTTCATGGGCAAAAAGGGGGGCACCCTCCATGAGCAGTCATTGGTGTATTTACCTGTAAGTTCATTCAACAAACTTATTTACTGTCTACTATGTGCCAGGAATACTTTTTATAGATTAAATATTAAGAAAATATTAAGGACATTTTAAATTTATGATGACAAAATCATATCTCCTCTAGTCTTCTTGCAGAACTAAGCTGCAAGTCAATTTAAAAACAACTACTTTAAAGGCAAGAAAACAACTGGTTACCTGCTACATTGAAGGCACTGCCCTAAGTGCTGTGTAGTATGTGAAAATGAATAGGCAAGGCAAAGTTGCAACCTTCAAGGAATTTGGGACCCAGTAAGGAGATGCGTTAACTCATAAATAACTATGACATAAAGCAGAATATACTTGAGGGCCTCAGGCAGTACAAGATACAAGGACTGTGCAGAGGACAAATTTTGCTGAGTCACTGAGGGGTGGCCTCCACTCAAGAGCCAAATGACCATCTCATAAATTGGTATGATACCCCAACATCATTTATTAAATAGGGAATCCTTTCCCCATTGCTTGTTTTTGTCCGGTTTGTCAAAGTTCAGGTGGTTGCAGATGTGTAGCGTTATTTCTGAGGCCTCTGTTCTGTTCCATTGGTCGATATATCTGTTTAGGTACCAGTACCATGCTGTTTTGATTACTATAGCCTTGTAGCATAGTTTGAAGTCAGGTAGCGTGACGCCTCCAGCTTTGTTCCTTTTGCTTAGGATTGTCTTGGCTATACAGGCTCTTTTTTGGTTCCATATAAAATTTAAAGTGGTTTTTTTTTTTCTAATTCTGTGAAGAAAGTCAATGGTACCTTGATGGGAATAGCATTGAATCTATAAATTGCTTTGGGCAGTATGGCCATTTTCATGACATTGATTCTTCCTATCCACGAGCATGGAATGTTTTTCCATTTGTTTGTGTCCTCTCTGATTTCCTTGAGCAGTGGTTTGTAGTTCTCCATGAAGAGATCCTTCACATCCCTTGTAAGTTGGATTCCTAGGTATTTTATTCTCTTTGTAGCAATTGTGAATGGAGTTCACTTATGATTTGGCTCTCTGTTTGTCTGTTATTGGTGTATAAGAATGCTTGTGATTTTTGCACATCGATTTTGTATCCTGAGACTTTGCTGAAGTTGCTTATCAGCTTAAGGAGATTTGGGGCTGAGATGATGGGGTTTTCTAAATATACAATCATGTCATCTGCAAACAGAGACAATTGGACTTCCTTTCTTCCTATTTGAAAACTCTTTATTTCTTTCTCTTTCCTCATTGCCCTGGCCAGAACTTCCAATGCTGTGTTGAATCGGAGTGGTGAGAGAGGGCATCCTTGTCTTGTGCTGGTTTTTAAAGGGAATGCTTCCAGCTTTTTCCCACTCAGTATGACATTGGCTGTGGGTTTGTCATGAATAGTTCTTATTATTTTGAGATATGTTTCATCAATACCTAGTTTATTGAGAGTTTTTAGCATGAAGGGCTGTTGAATTTTATCGAAGGCCTTTTCTGTATCTCTTGAGATAATCATGTGGTTTTTGTCATTGGTTCTGTTTATGTGATTTGCTTATGTTGAACCAGCCTTGCATCCCAAGGGTGATCATCGTGGATAAGCTTTTTGATGTGCTGCTGGATTCAGTTTACCAGTATTTTATTGAGAATTTTCATATTGATGTTCATCAGGGATATTGGCCTTAAATTTTCTTTTTTTGTTGTGTCTCTGCCAAGTTATGGTGTCAGGATGATGCTGACCTTATTAAATGAGTTAGGGAGAAGTCCCTCTTTTTCTCTTGTTTGGAATAGTTTCAGAAGGAATGGTACCAGCTCCTCTTTGTACCTCTGGTAGAATTTGGCCATGAATCCATCTGGTCCTGGGTTTTTTTTTTTTTTTTGGGGTTGGTAGGCTATTAATTACTGCCTCAATTTCTGAACTTGTTATTGGTCTATTCAGGGATTGAATTTCTTCCAGGTTTAGTCTTGGGAGGGTGTATGTGTCCAGGAATTTATCAATGTCTTCTAGATTTTCTTGTTTCTTTGCATAGAGGTGTTTATAGTATTCTCTGATGGTAGTTTGTATTTCTGTAGGATCGGTGGTAAATCCCCTTTATCATTTTTTATTGCGTCTATTTGATTCTTCTCTCTTTTCTTCTTAGTCTTGCTAGCAGTCTATCTATTTTGTTGATCTTTTCAAACAATCAGCTCCTGGATTCATGAATTTTTTGAAGGGTTTTTCGTGTCTCTATCTCTTTCAGTTCTGCTCTGATCTTAGTTATTTCTTGTCTTCTGCTAGTTTTTGAATTTGTTTGCTCTTGCTTCTCTAGTTCTTTTAATTGTGATGTTCGGGTGTCAATTTTAGATCTTTCCCACTTTCTCCTGTGGGCATTTAATGCTGTAAATTTCCCTCTAAAAACTGCTTTAGCTGTGTCCCAGAGATTCTGGTATGTTTTGTCTTTTTTTTTCTTACTGGTTTTTAAGACTTATTTATTTCTGCCTTAATTTTGTTATTTACCCAGTATTCATTCAGAAGCAGGTTGTTCAGTTTCCATGTACCTGTGTAGTTTTGAGTGAGTTTCTTGATCCTGAGTTCTAGTTTGATTGCACTGTAGTTGGAGAGACTGTTTGTTACGATTTCCATTCTTTTTCATTTGCTGAGGAGTGTTTTACTTCCAATTATGTGGTCAATTTTAGAATAAGCATGATATGATGCTGAGAAGAGTGTATATTCTGTCGATTTGTGGTGGAGAGTTCTGTAGATGTCTATTAGGTCTGCTTGGTCCAGAGCTGAGTTCAAGTCCTGAATATCCTTGCTAATTTCCTGTCTCATTGATCTGTCTAATATTGACAGTGGGGAGTTAAAGTCTCCCAGTATTATTGTGTAGGACTCTAAGTCTCTTTGCAGGTCTCTAAGTCTCTTTGCAGGTCTCTAAAAACTTGCTTTATGAATCTGGGTGCTCCTGCATTGGGTGCATATATATTTAGGATAGTTAGCTCTTCTTATTGCATTGATCCCTTTACCGTGATGTAATGCCCTTCTTTGTCTTTTTTTTAATCTTTGTTGGTTTAAAGTCTGTTTTATCAGAGACTAGGATTGCAACTTCTGCTTGTTTTTGATTTTTATTTGCTTGATAAATATTCCTTCATCCCTTTATTTTGAGCCTATGTGCGTCTTTGCATGTAAGATGAGTGTCCTGAATACAGCGCACCAATGGGTCTTGACTCTATCCTATTTGCCAGTCTGTGCCTTTAATTAGGGCATTTAGCCCATTTCCATATGCAGAAAATTGAAACTGGACTCCTTCCTTACATCTTATACAAAAATTAACTCAAGATGGATTAAAGACTTTAATGTAAGACCTAAAACCATAAAAACTCTAGAAGAAAACCTAGGCAGTACCATTCAGGACATAGGCATGGACAAAGACTTCCTGACTAAAACACCAATAACAATGGCAAGAAAAGCCAAAACTGACAAATGGGTTGTAATTAAACTAAAGAGCTTCTGCACAGCAAAAGAAAATATCCTCAGAGTGAACAGGCAACCTACAGAATGGGAGAAAATTTTTTCAATCTATCCATCTGACAAAGGGTAATAACCAAAATCTATAAGGAACTTAAACAAATTTACAAAAAAAAAAAAAAATCTCATCAGAAAGTGGGCAAAGGATATGAACAGACACTTCTCAAACGAAGACATATACGCAGCCATCGAACATGAAAAAAAAGCTCATCGTCACTGGTCATTAGAGAAATGCAAATCAAAACCACAATGAGATACCATCTCATGCCAGTTAGAATGGTGTTCATTAAAAAGTCAGGAAACAACAGATGCTGGAGAGGATTTGGAGAAATAGAAATGCTTTTACACTATTGATGCGAGTGTAAATTAGTTCAACCATTGTGGAAGACGGTGTGGCGATTTCTCAAGGATCTAGAACCAGAAATACCATTTGACCCAGCAATCCCATTACTGGGTATATACCCAAAGGATTATAAATCATTCTACTATAAAGACACATGCACATATATGTTTATTGCAGCACTATTCACAATAGCAAAGACTTGGAAACAACCCAAATGCCCATCAGTGATAGACTGGAAGAAGAAAATGTGGCACATATACACCATGGAATACTATGCAGCCATGAAAAAGGATGAATTCATGTCCCTTGAAGGGACATGGATGAAGCTGAAAACCGTCATTCTCAGCAAACTAACACAGGAACAGAAAACCAAACACCACATTTTCTCACTCATAAGTGTGAGTCGAACAGTGAGAACACATGGACACAGGGAGGGGAACATCACACAGTGGGGCCAGTCAGGGTGTGGGGGCAAGGGGAAGGATAGCATTAAGAGAAATACCTAATGTAGGTGATGGGTTGACAGGTGCAGTAAACCACAATGGCACGTATATAGCTATGTAAGAAACCTGCACATTCTGCACGTTTCCAAGAACTTAAAGTATAATAATAATAAAAAATTGATATGATACCCCATTGCTATGGTTTTCTGTTTGCAGAACAGGAAGGCAGTAAAGTTATTTGTTCTCTGTCCCGCTCCCCAACTAGAGGAATGTCAGCACAGGCCTCTCTCAGGATGTCAGAGAAGGGACATCCTGAGAGAGGCCTGTGCTGACATTCCTCTAGGGGTGAATCCTAACCCCTTCTCTGTGGAGGGATTTTATGAATTCAAGGTCTTTTAAAGCCCTATAATTCGATGGTTCTTCTACCTCTATTCTTGACACAAACTCTTGCCCTCTGAATTACCTGGGCTTTCTAAGCCTTGTCATATTATATTCACTTGGCAGAAGTGAAGCGCAAATGTGCGTAGGTGGAGGCCTCCAAAGAACACCGAGCTCACGGATTCTCCTTTCGTCTCATCCAGTAGCATAGAGAGAGGGCTTGTTCTCAAGAAGTGCTCAGACATGTCAAACGTGAGGTTACGAGATGCAGACCTCAAAAGTGTCTTATTAAAGTGATGGACTCTTCCGAATGGAGAAAATCCATCCTGAGTATATCTGTTTTAGAGGAGTGAATTTTCATATGGTAGATTCTCTACAGGGGAAGTGCTTTCTTCCCAGGGTTTTCATATTATTCCCCTGTCATTCTTTTTCTTTTTCCTCACTAAATTTCATGCTTTCCTTGCCCAGTTCACTTATTTGTTGCTCAAAGCTAAAAATCTCTCTACTTTTATGCGACTCTCCTAGAAATTGCTCCATGACAAAGAGTAAGAGAGTAGCATAAAGAGCTAAATGAACTATTTTGGATGTGACAGGAATTGTATTTGCCTTTTGGCGCTGTTTTCCAACTTTCTTTGTGAAGCCTCTCTTGCTCTGATGGCCCCAGCAGCTCTCTGCCACGAATGGAAACAGCCATCGTACACTGCTCCACTTGGAGACAAATGGATGCCCAATTGCTCTGGGACTAAATTTGACTTGATAAAATGCTGCATTTCCAGATTTTTCAATCTCTTCTTCACCATCCATCTGAAGGCTAAGGCTTTCATCATCTAATTTGGAGATAGTTATTATTACTCTTTCTGTGTTTGCAAATACAGATACAGGGCAAATTTGCCTTTCTTTCAAACTCATTTGGGAGACTTAAATAAGTTCTCTTGCTACATTTAATTTCATTTTCTCGATATCTACATGCTGTTTGTCAATACAATAATATACTTCCATCTCTGTCTCTAGTTTTAAATCATTCTTTCCAATTTGAATAAGATTCCAATAATACTTTGGGTGGGTTTTCAGAAGAAGGATCTTGGGTCATTTCTCCTAAACCTCTGTTAATTGAAGACAGGATTTGGGATCTAGGAATGCAGAGTCACAGAGGTTCAGCCTTGAAGAGGCTTTAAAAGATCTTTATAGTAGATTAGTTATAGTTGCTTAGTCTGTTAACCTGTTATAGTAGGTTAGTCTGATGGTGTCAGTGGGTAACAAGGAGAAAGATTTTGGAAAACCAGAAAGGCTACTGGTAAGAAAATAAGCAAGTGTCAAAACATACACTCTAAAGCTACATCAAGTGAGTCACAGTTTCATATATCGAATTTCAAGAATGGTTCTGCATACCTAGTGTAGCTTTTCTATTCTCAAGACTCTTCTACATAGACCAGTTGACTCCTGGGTACGAATTAAGTTCATCAATGAAGTTTTTTTCAAAACCTGTAACTCCGTCATGCATTTGATCTTCAAGGATAAGAGAGTATTGCTCTTCTTTCTGTAGATCATTTCAGTATATCTCAAACAAATAATGTGAGAATTACTGAGCGCATTTTATTACTCTCTATTTCATTTGTTTACACAGCATAAGTAATGAACTTCCAGGGAGCCAGAACTTCTAGAAGCTCAAGATCAAGGTGCTAAGATGTAGGCCTGTGGACAGTGAGGCTTTCTTGCCACAACAAATCTAATACCAGTTTTTGTAACAATGGGTGTGTAACAATGCATGCTGTAGATTATGAAAAGAAGAGAAAGTGAAAAGACGATGGGAGATCAATGAGAAAGATATTTCAACCACTGGGAAGGAAAGGAAGCTTGAGGAATATACTGTATAGCTCACTGCTCAGATGATTCCAGTGAACAGGGATCTCTCCCTTCCTTGCTATTCTTTGGCACTGGCCATGTTCACCTTTCTGGCTAACCTCTAAGCATCTGAGGCGGGAACCCTGTCAGTTTAGTTCGGCGTTGACATGGTTTGGCTGTGTCCCCACCCAAATCTCATCCTGAACTGTAATTCCCATGTGTGGAGGGAGGGACCTGGTGGGAGGTGATTGGAGCATGGGGGTGGTTTCCCCCATGCTGTTCTCATGATGGTGAGTGAGTTCTCCTGTGATCTAATGGTTTTAGAAGGGGCTCTTCCCTCTTCGCACTCTCTCGCCTGCCACCATGTAAGATATGTCTACTTCTTCTTCTGCCATGATAAGTTTCCTGAGGCCTCCACTGCCCTGTGGAACTGTGAGTCAATTAAACCTCTTTTCTTTATAAATTACCTAGTCTTGGGCAGTTCTGTATAGCAGTGTGAAAATGGACTAATACAAATGTCATATCCCTAGCATCTGTTATAGAGCCTGTCATAAAATAGATGCTCAGTAAAATTTGCACACTAATCAATCATATTTTAGCACTGAACTTTGTAGATCTATAACAATCAATCTGTGTTAGGGCAGTCTTGCCAATTACAAAATTGTAGGTCATTCAGCATGCTTATTTGACATCCTTCCAGAAGGCATGGTGCTCCTCTTACTGTGGTTATTGACCCTCTGAGTTTGAAGATAACTAATGAAGACATTGAAAGTGTACTTTTTAAAAAGATAAGACATTCTCTTCTTATTGGCTAACTGCACCTATGGGAAAAAGAAGTCTTCTGAGCCAGAAAGAGCTGGGTCAAAGAGGACCACTTGGGCTGGAATCTGCCAGAGAAACTTGGCCCTTTGAGACTTCTGAGCAGCAAAGCAATTTAAGGACATGGGCCCTAAAAAGAAAACAGCACCTGCTTTGCTGAGCAGCCTTGTCTGGAAATTGCTGGGTTAGCAACACGTTGCACCCTGTGAAAACTTGTGACTTCAATGTGAGAAAAAAAAGGCTTTAATTAAATTGGGTGTTTTTGAATCTTCCTCAGGGAGTTAGGGTTTGGGGGTCGAGAAGCTGAGAACTTTATTAGAATGAAAGGAGTCTTCTCAGAAATCCTGGAACCCCACAGTTCTTAGTGAGATACATCATTCATGTGTGGCTGTGCTTTTGCCTTTAGAAGCACTGCTGCCTTTAGCATTCTTTTACAGTCAAGCAAGGCTAAAGCTGGAATAATGTGTTAGGTGTGTGGCCTAGGAGGGTCTACATTGTGCTTTTCCAAAGTGTTTTTTATAGGATATAGGTTTTCAGGAGTGGGAGAGTTCTCCATAGGGCTTGGCATTTCTTAGATTTGTTTGTTTGTTTTGCTTTGTTTTGAATTTGGAAAGATGATCTTAAAGAGGTATGGTAGGATTAGGAAACTTTTCTTCAGGCCTCAGATAGTGGCCTCTGGTATTCAGTTATATTCAGGCAATGTTAATTGAGCACTTTCTACATGCAAATCACTGTCCCAGGTTCTGAGGACATACAGAGGAATATGATGCCAGTTCTGGTCTGAAGAAGTTCACAGATGAACACATTCTTAACTCTAATATAAGTAAGGTTGGGAAAATTACTGTATGTACAAAAAAAGAGAGGCCTGTAACAGGGAAAGATAAGTTTCTCTTATGATGAAGTTGGAAGAGGCATTGCTAGGAAAGAGATGAGTTTGGCTTTAAAAGTTACTCAGCATTTCCACGGCTAGAGATGTGGGGATGGAAGAAGAAGCAAAGAATAAATGTATGGTGTATAGAGCATGCTGTCAAGGTTGTCAGGTACCATGCATGCTTGGGTAGGCTGCCTGAGTTAAAACCCTGGATTTGTTGCACTTAGAATCTATGTGCCTTTAATCACATTCTGCACTTCTCTGTGTCTCAGTGTCCTCACTTGTAAAGTGAAGATAATGATAGTACCTATTTCACAGAGTTGTTTGGTGATTCAGTGAGTTAATACATGTAAGTGCTTAAAACAGTGTCATGCATATAAGAGCTTGGAAAGTGCTAGCTATTATAATTCTTCAATATAGATGTGCCAACCTATCTTTCTGGGCTTATCTTGCACTGCTCTGCACTAGCCTAAAACCCAAACAACTGGCTGGATGTCTCATGCACGTGCAAACATACTCCTTACTTTGCTATCTATGTGCTCTTCTATTGAGTTAGTTTCTGTGTCCAGAATTTCTCCATCTATCAAAATCCTCTCTGTTCAAGGCCTACCTTAAACACATGACGTGACTTCCAGAGAAACATGAGTACTCTCACTGCACTTCACAGGCATTGTGGCAAGGTTTTGGAAGCTCTCCCCTTCTGAAGCTTGCCATTAACCACGGCTACTAGCAACCCTCCAGAGTGACTCATGAGGTCTAGGGAATGACAGGGTCTTCTCTTCCTACTCCCTAGAAGGAAGTACATGCCCCATGGGGAAGGGAAGATTCATCTTTCTGCTATTCGTAGATTTCCCTGAAAGATAACAGCAATACAGGGGAACAAGATAAACATTAACGTCTGATGGCCACCTGCATGTGCCAATGTTTGTCTTAGCTGAGTCTGAAGGCCATTGCCACCTTTGCGAATAAGCCAGTGCATGACACTCTCCATGAAGCTCCCAAGAATATTTAGGCCAGCCTATTTAAGAATGGAAAAGGGCCTTATTTCCTCAATTTTGAAAATTGTTCACAGATTGAGCCAGTAGAGTTATCCAATGTGGATGGAAGATTCCCCATGAAGGGGTCAATTGAGTCAGAGGCAGATATTTGCTGCAGAGCCAGGCTGTTGGATAGAGCCCCAAATATTTGGGAACGCAGGGATGAGAGGGAAGAAGAAGGCTTTCCTATTTGCTCTTTACCTATCAGTCTGGGGACAAATTGGTGATTTCAGGCTCATGCCTCTATATCACAATGTGTTAGTGTCCATTAATGTGGTGCTTGGCAGAGAGGTTCAGGGCTGAACACACAAGGGCCAGAGCTGCTTTTCCACATCAGCTCTCTCAAGCCTGGAGAATCTTGGCTGGGAGTGTGGGGGAAGGGAAGGGGAGGAAGGGAGGACATGGCCCCAGCCACCCACCGTGCCATTCCTGGGTTTTGATTAAAGAGGAAAATATTGGCTCTGACATTCTCGATTTGCAAGATCCAAATGTATTTTGACTTTTTAGAAGAACTAAGGGTTCAGGTTTCACAAGAATGATCCTGCCTAGAACTTCTGACTCAAACTTAAAGCTGTTTGGCTTCTCAGTAGTTGAATGCACAGCAAGTGCAGTTAGCAAAGTGACATTGCTATGGCTGCAAGTTGCACAACAGCATAATGTCAGCCTTCTGATGAGAGCTGGGCTGTTGAGCAATGCCACTTGGAAGAGAGAGGTCACACACAGAAACAGTTCTAAGAATGTTATATCTTTATAAATATTCAATATATTTCTTTATGTGTTAGGACCCAGACTTTCCAAACCTCTGATTCATGTTTTTCCAGAAATCTCAGGTCAGGCAGTACATTTTCAGTTGACAAGTTAAGTTCATTTTGAAATATCTCACAGTGAAACCAGAATAGGACATTTCAAGCAAGGGAGGAGTTCCACACAGAGGTCTCCACTCATTGCATCTACCCTCTCTTCCAGTCTCTACCTGCACCCCTTTCCTTACTGCTTAGTTTGCAGTAGCTGAAATCAAAAGCCTCCATGAGGCAAGGTGGGCAGACTCAGGCAAAATTCCCCATCCTGTCATCCTAGCAGGGAAGAGACCAGCATTCCAGTATGTCCAGTGGAGGACTGAGGCACCCTGCAATCTCTCTTCCCAGGATGAACTAGTAGTCAGTTTGGATGGGAAGTTGCCATTTCTCTCTCTGGCCCTGGGAAGAGACAAGTCATGAACACAATCAAGGACAAGAAGTTGGCTAACTATATGTAAAGAGTTGGGATCCCATTGGATATCGCTTCCTGGAGAATGAAAAAATATGGCTCCATATCAGGCGGTGCTCAGCAGTGACGGCTTATGGCCCTTCCTCTACTGATCTTTTCCTTTATCTCTTTGGTCATTATGCTCAGTGTTAATATGGGTTGCTAAGGATCCATATGTACATGGTAATTTGGTAAAACATCTCCCTCATAGAAAGCAGAACTTTTGGAGGAGGGCATAGTGGCCATCTTAGGACCATCTGAGGAGAAAGTTTTGCCCCCTTTTAAATTCCTAACACGGACATTCAACTTATTCAATTTTTTCCATTTAAAAAAGGTGTGTGTGTGTGTGTGTGTGTGTTGTCTAATCTAGAGATCCTGAGGAGCTAAGAAGTATGAACAAATGCACTTCAAAGACTAAACTGGACATAAATTCAAATGAGAAGAAAGTCTTCATTTAGGGAAAATCAGAGAAAATACCTCAGGGAGGAAAAGGCATCAGATCTAACTGTTAGCATGTAATAATATTTTGTCAAGAGTTTTTCCCTCATTTCTGCTCAACTACAGAGTTTCAGCTAGCATTAATCTTCTAATCAAAAGGGAACAAATCTATTTATAATTGACATAAATGATAGTCCTATTTATAGTTCTCTTTGGCGTTCCATGTTTCTCTGTGGGAGATTTTCCCTGAAACAAAAGCCTACTTTTTGAAGCAACTGTGTTCCAGGGACAGCCTTGATCATTTCTGCTGCCCGAGAGATGTATTTAATTAACCTCTTATCCCTACTCATGGGATGGCGGAATGTGAAAAGTACTGACCAATATTACAGCAATTCCTACATTTGCCCTTGTAATTCCAGTCCACAGAAACCATACGTGACCCAAAAAGGAATGACAGTCCCCACGTTCCAAAGGAAGGGGCATGAGTGCATCTTGGCTAACCCACTTTCAACTTCAGGATGTACTCTAGCCTAGCCCCCCCTCAATTCTAACAACATTTCACTCAAATTACCTCTGGAAACTGGTAGCAGGTCCTGATTTTCTAAGAATTTTGTGGCAATTCCACAGGTATTATCTCACCTGGTACTAAAAAAACTGCTTTGGGTAGGCAGGCAGGGCTGACTGTACCCATTTGACAAGGGAGAGAATTGCCTGACGGAACCCAGCTAACCAGCGAATTCAAGGCTTTTCAGGGTGTCCAGGTCTCCTCACCTCATATTCAGAACTCTTTTTGATATCCAGTGTTGTTGTGCTGATAGCAAAATAAATATTATTCAAATATACCCAGACATTCACTTAAATTCTCAAACTCTGCTTAAATTCACTCAAATTCTGCTTAATTTATTAACAAAACTCTGTTTTGAGGAATCCTCATGCTAAAAGAAAAGCAACCAACAGTGCCCATGTTATCTGCATCAAATCCTATCTGGACCGGGGGATACAGAGGATAAGATGGGAGGGGAACCTCATGACTCCAGGTAGAATTTTGACGCATCATTGAACTTGAGTTGGAAAGACTGGCCTGGCAGCTCTACAAAAGGAGGGATTTTTTCCTAAGCTTTTCATCAACTCAAAGTCAAAGCAGCTTGTTTGCCCAGTATTTCTGGCCTCTCTCAGGCTATAGAACACAACCATACCTCTACCCAGCCAAGGACCCAGGCAGACAGAGAGTACATGAAGGTGCAAATTCCACCTATTTTTAAACATTAGTGGATGATTTCACAAGACTGTATATATAGAGAGAAGGATGAAAATTTTTTGGAAATTCTTTTGGAAATTCAGTAAACATATTTTGAGATCTGCCATATCCAGGAAGAATATGAGAAAAAAAATGTTATTTTTATACATTATTACTTTAATTCTATAGGTTTATGATGATTATTCTGACATATGGGTAAGAATTGTTTTCTTAATCAGATCGAAGGTAACCTTAAGGCAGATTTGTATGTTACTTTTTGGGAGCATGATGGGTGTTCGTGAACATTAATTTTCTGCTCTGGCTTTTTCGTTTCAGCTTCCCCTTGGTTTCTAGCACAATTCTAGGTACACAGTTATCCATAAAACATTGCTGAATTTAATGACATTGAAAAATAATGACTTTCTTCTTCTTGGTCAATGTTTTGCAACTGGTCATTCCGGTCGAAATTCACTAAGTTGGATCCATTTCTGGTGCCTGAGATTTGATTCTATAATCTCGTAACTTGTTGACAATCCTTCTGCAGGGCAAACAGGAATGCAAGCCCCTTTCTAGTTACTCAGAAACTTTAGAAATTGACACTTTTGAATGCAGCATACGGAGCTCTTTCTGTTTCATTTTTTCTAGCATATTTGTGCTCTACCTGGCATTGACTCAATTCATTATCTCAGCCCAGCCCCCAGGAATAGACTGACTCCTGCAATTCTAACACAAGTTGCGCATACTAAAGGATTTGCTGATGCTTCTCATGAGGCATGCAATAGTGTTTTAATCTGGAGATCACAGCCAGCTTCCAACAAAAAGGATCATGTTCTGTTTACCTAAATTCCCTCAGTAGTTTCCTTTAGATACAGCACTTCTCACTCCGTACTTGAAAATACCGAAAAGTCCATGGAGGCCTTCCGACTCAGCCATGTCTACATTTCGAATGAGTTACTGCCTTCCTAAAGGCACGCACAACTAATCTAGGCCCGTAAGGCCAAAGAAAAATGAATAACAATTAATTCCATGCAGACATGGATAGTGCAGTGTATGAGGGAGTAAGTGGGATCTTACAGAGATTAAGAAAACATAGCCCTCACCTTTGCGGAGCTTATAGTTAAGCAGATGGTAGGAACACTGACCAAAAAAAAAAAAAACAAAGTGCTGTAAGAGTAATATTATTGCTTCTCTCTCTCAGAAGAAAGAGGGTTGACGTCTGGTAGAAGATTTTACAGAGGAGGTGACATTTGAGAAAAGAAGAGAGGAAAGTCCAGGAAAATAAAATAGGTGGTAGTAAGTCACATAGGTTGGATGTTGGAATATGTAGGGGGAGGCATTTGTAAACTCGGTGAGTCAATCAAGTCAACGTCTCAGTGACTACAGCAAGTCATGCAGGCAAGTGAAGTGGACCAGAGCAAGGCAATAGAGAGTGGTGGGGGGGTTTTGGTAAAGCAGAAAGCATGTGCCAATATGAAGGAGAGAGTCACTTAGTAAATAATTCAAATTTTAGTAAAAACACTGTATTCACTACACAAAAACACTTATGAGGACTGGATACAACTTACAGACTGCCAGTTTGTGAGCTCTGCTCTAGGGATACATTAAGAAAGTCAGATAGAGACCTTACATAAAATGCCTGACTGTCAAATTGGGGAGTTTGGACTCACTCAATTTACATAGCCATGAATGGTCCCTGGATGTTGTTTAGAAAAGGGATAAAGTGATAAGAATTGCTTTGGAAAGATTAATCTCATGGGTGGGATGGCTGGCCTCAAGCAGTCTTGCACACAGCACGATCATGGAGGAGGCTGTTGCAATAGTTTTGGTGGGCGATGAGGAAGATCTAAATAGTGATGGGACTGGAAGGATCTTCCAGTAAATAGGTAACAGCTGTTATGGATCTTGGTGCAAAACAAACTGTAATGCTACAACTTGTTTTGTCTGAAGAGTTGAGTTGATGGTCTCCACTGTGCTCAACACTTAGGGTGATTGTGCAACCCATCCATTGCATTGGCTGGGAACCTGGCCTTTCCTGCTTTACAAGGTCACTGGCCAAAAACTCCACTTGCTCTTGAGGAAATATCCCTTTGATGATGTCTAAATTTTTGAATGTTCAGTTTTTAAAATCTGCCTTCTTCCTTCACCAGAATGACTTGTCGTTTAAATTCTAGCTGAGCTGTACCCTTGCTCTGTTTGGGGAGTTCTATAAAGATGAGTTTTGTGTCTTATTTATATAAACCAGCAGCAGTTAGTCTGGTAACTATGTGATAGCACAAAGGCAATAGATATGTCTTGCATGTAATAAAATAGGTGTGTAGTTAATATCCAATGAGATCTTGCATATTTGGAGCAGGAGTGGCATAGGTCAGTGTATGCTGAGCCAGATAGGTATATAATGAATAAATTAAGCCTGCAAGGGCACACACTTCACATAAAAGGGTGATCAGAAACTGCCATTCAAGAATGCAGGCTCAGCCATGCTGGATTGCACCATTTTTTTCATAAGAGAAGTTGTTAATCTTTGTTTTTGCTTATAATCTCTTGATTTTTATATTTCCAAATTTAAAACAAATACATATTGGGTGGACCAAACAAAACGTGTCTATGGACTAGATGCAGGTGGGGTGGGGTGGGAGTGGAAACATTTTGTGACATTGCTCTAGAATATCAATTCCGTGTGCATAGAGCTGTGCTTTACTCATTTCTTTCATCATTAGTTTTGGCTAACCAAAAGACACTCAATAGATGGTGTGGACTGGGATACCATACGGGAGAACTATTCCCATCTGACTCAAGCCTGCGGTTGTATGATTGGAATTTCATGGGTCCTCTCGCAAAGAAACCTCTTTGAAGGGATGGCATCATTCTCCCTTGGGTATTGCTAAACACAAAGCAGGTGCCCAGCTGATGATTCTACAATTAAATTGGGCAGAGCTATAATTTTACTTTCATACATTTTACTAAAGCACCCAGCAAAAGGAATGAGAGAATGCTAACAAAGAAACAAACAATAATCTCCATATCCAGTCAGATTTCCTAAGAGATTTTAGAGATTTTCATGAACAACAGTAAATATGCATTCTGGAAAAGGTGTTAGAGATTATCTTGTCAACATTAATTCAATGGGTAGAGTGCCAATGAGTCAGGGATATCACTGTATTAAAATAATATGCATTAAATCTAAACAAATCAAATATATAATTTTGGTCTAAGTCCAATACTATCTTATCCTTGTCAAGAATATAGTCAAGAAGTGGCATGTTCTTAAAGTTCAAGTAAAAGATGTGTGAAAAAAATGTGAAAACTATATTAGTGACTTTTTTTCCCTGCCAAACTGGGAAGAGAAATCACAATTATCACATTTCAAAGGTGGAATGTCTTGGTTCATTTACATATCATTGTTTCAATGGCAACAGGTTTTGAGACCCAGGGGACTAATAATCAAATCTACCAAGTTATTTAGTGGTAGAGTTCTGAGTAAATCCAAGATTTTCTAAGTCTCCAATCCAAAAGCCCCCCTTTCTTTTTATTGTCATTTCAAGAAATACAAGTTAAAAACTGGTCCTCTCTCACTTTACCTGCTCTGCTATGGGACAATGTCCCTTTGAAGAAGCACACACTTCAGATATCAAGGCCTTCATTAACGACCTTCATTAACGGGCTCAGGCTGGGGAACTTGAGTTTCAGAATGACCCTCGTAAAGACCCGAAGCCAGCTGTATCTCTTTGAAAAGCAGTTTTAAAGTTTACCCTTCACCTTCTGATAGGTGACCAAAATAGACTTTTCTTACCTTAGAACCATTTCTCTAAAATCCCAGTGGGAACCCTAATAGAACTAATTAACTCAGACCCATAAGAAATAATATTAGAATCTGGCTGAGCATAACAAAAGATGAAATTTGATATGAGTAAAACACACATTCGTCCACTTAATGCAATTAGATTTTTTTCTTTTTTTTGAAGCACTCTTGCTTGGCTGTTCTTGAAAAATGTAACTATTGGAAAAGAAACTGGCAAGATCTTAAGGACTGGGGCTCAGTTCCTGGCCCCAGTGATGGGCTTGGAAATTGCAGCTACAGCAATTAGAAGTTCCAATTTCCAGTTCACAGAAGGTCAGGCCATAGGGTTATCCTTGGAGCAGTTCTATAATTCCTCTGAGGAAAGGTTCCACCAACTTGAGGGAATCTGGACTGAATACAGGTGAATCAGCATATATATTGTTAATGGCCACAAGCAGGTTTGACCTCAACATCATTTTTGAAATCTGCAGTGAGAGTTGATCTTTTTGTATTCTGTCTTATCAAATGTGAGCCATGAATTAGCAAGTTCCTCTTATTTCCTGCCATTCTCTAGATGGGGCTTCTCAAACCTTAACACGCATCCAAATCCTGTGGGTATCGGGTTAAAATGCAGATTTTGATTTAATTGGTTTGGGGTCAGGGCCCCTGACTCTGCATTTCTGAAAAGCCCTCAGGTTTCTTTGAGTAGCAAGACTCTATGTCGATGTCTATTTTCACACACTAAGCTTTATTTTTCCTAAGCAACATTGATACATTCCCCTTAGACAATTTGCTAATCAAACCAATTAGCCCGTTGTAAACAAGAGATACAAGAGATTGTTTCTTGCCACAAAACACTTTCCCTAGCCAATATTCAAATCTGTTTTTTTCTAAGAGATAGACTTTTCTGTTCTTTATTATTACTGTTGTTTTTGATATGTGTGTTGCAGAGGGAGATCAAAATCATTTATATTCATTGAAACCAATCATCCACTGAATGACTTTAAAACACTAAGTGGCCAGTGTCTACTTCAGAACCAGCCAGAAGTAAGCCTTTCTGTGTCTTTAGCTTACACACCATGATGCTTTTGTGCAATGTTACTGAACCCCCATCTGACTTATCTGGTAAGGGAGATTTTCATAATTGCATGCAAAGCACCGATAATCTACAGAAATGCCAGCCAGATTTGTGGCACTAATACCTTTCACAAGTCTTATGATTCATATGACTCAGGGCCCACAGACTGTCTAACTTAAGGGAAGCCTGAAATGATGCTTATTGTATGTGTGTCATTGATCTTCTCAGAATTCATCCTTAAATATCTGTTCCATACTAGGAGGTAAGAATCAGCAGAAAAGAAGGAATCTTTGGAGAGCCAAAAACATCTCTACACCAAATTGAGAGACTGGAATTATAAGGTGAATGCAATTAACTGGCAGTCGCATCTATGTTGAAAACACAGTCATCCCTTTAATAGAGAACATTTGCTGTGCTTGACAAACTCACAGTGAAACGGTTGGATCCATAGGAAGGAACATGCTGAAAATGGTTTCAATATGATCCTGTTTTTTCACTCAATAGCCATTGATTGAGGGTGTCCAGCCAAAAACAATGAGAAAATGAGCCAACAATAGTCTTACCCTTTGACCATATTAGATAAAGTTGCAGCTGAAATTTGTTATATGTTTCAGGAATAACAAAGCATCCATATGGAACATATATTTGGCAGTGTGGCAGCTGATGAAACCAGGAAAATTAGACAAATTATCAATTGCTCGCTCCCAAATTACCCCAAAAAGAAATTAGATCCATTTTCAGTAGCTTTGCCTTCAAATTTCTTCATTCCATGAGTCACCACTACCTTCTGCCAAACTAAATATGTCTATGAACGGCTGGAAACTTTAATGGAAAGAAACATAAAACTCCAACTACGTAGGAAAATTTAAGCTTCTTCATGGAAGACCTTCATGGAAGACTAGCAAGTTAGGAATGTGTGAAGACAGACAACACATCGATAATTCCTTTTGTTTGGGGTCACTTCTGAGTTAGCGAGCAATACAATATGCTGGCTTGACTTCAAATTAAAATCAGCTCTTTCCTTTATTTCTTTTGCAAGCCTCCAATCCCTCAAACTACTAGGGTTTATTAAGGCACATAGTCCTACAGTCAGATCGATCAGATTTGGGATAAAGAGACTTCATGATGTTATCCAATGGATGGTAGAAATTAGTAAATGAAGATTTCATGAATGGCTAAGAGCTTAATTTTCTAGAAACTATTCTGAGGTGTTACACCATAAGAATATGACATAGCAATTCACTTTGAGTTTATGGACTGTGGTTATGAGCACTACCCTCATATGAGTTTATTGAGTTTAAGTTTAAAGGGTCCAGCTGTGCAAAGAGCTCTGGACCAAGCGTGAGGTGACTGAACTGTAGCCTTGGCTTCCCGACCAGTAGCTCCGGCTTTTCCGACCAACTTTTGTGACCTCACGCACATCATGTTTTTTCTGGATCTTGGTCCCCTCATCTGGGAAGTGAGAGCACTGGATCAGATTGCTCTATATGGTTCTTTCTAGCGCTCTAATTTTTCAATTCTGCATTGGCAAATAGAAACCACTTGTAGTGTTCTCTAAGGGCTGGTGCTCCAGCTGTGATTCATACCTTAGCCAGGGATGTACCAATTGTTGCATACCTTCCCTTGCCCACCACTACTGCTTTTAAATAACTCAGATAGAAGTAGAGAGGAACTGAGTGGAGGTTCTGTTCTCACTTTCATAAGTAGACCTTATTGGTGAGAGTCTAGTAGCCTTTGAAAATTACCTGTTGACTAGAGTTAGCTTAATCTTGAGCTAGGCATTTTCAGTGGAGCAGTGGTGAAGGGGTCCTGAGAGGTGACATCTCAAGTAGACTTGTTGACTTTTTTCTCCTATATCTTCAATCTCAGATCCAAAATGATGGCAGTAGCAAATTGTAAGTCATGGTATATATTCTGGGGACTGGAAGAAGGAAATAGCTTTTGGAATGACATTTTCAATATCAAATCAAGAAATTTGATTAAGTGCTCCATACTAGATGCTGTGAAAAACAGGAGGTGGGGGTAAACCCTTAAAACTTAGTCTGTGTTCTTCTGAAAAAGCTCAAGATAAAATAGAGAGAATGAGAATTTACAGTAGCAGCAGTAGGCAGTATTTGATTGTGTGGTTCAAAAGTGTTATAACTGCATCAAATGTTGTGTCTCTGGGAGCCATGGGATGTGAGGCCCCTGAGATAGAAGAACCACAGGGTCACTGGTCCATATGGTGATAAAACTCACAATTTTGATTTCATCAAAACCATTCTCAAACAAAAAAATTTAATTCCCCTAAGTCAGGCTGTGATAAGAAAACAGTTTGGATGTGCAACTTGAGAGTGCGAAGATACTTTTTCTGATTAGTGAGTACATTTCCTCTGCTGAATGCTGCTTTTTGAGGCTAAGCAGAAATCACCAATAGCTGACTTGAGAGAACAGAAATCTTTTGCTTATATGTGATATCTCTCAGTGACTACCCAATCACCTCATGGGGAACAAAGTCTTTAAGCAAGCTCAGTGTGGTAAAATGATAGGCCCCATCTCTTTGCTCCTTCTTCCAATGAGAGGAAATAGTGATACTGAGAGAGCATTCTGAAGATCCATTAACTAACTCTTGGGTGGTCTCAATGTAAAGTGATATGCGGACAGGAGGCAGCAACATGCTTTTCTTTTTTAATGAGGTTGAGAAGATATACTGCCAAATTAACTTTTCCAGATTATAATTGTTGCCTAAGGTTTTACAGAAATCATGGCATTGATCTAATTTGTGAGCCATGATTAGGGATACAAGGCAAAAAGCATCCAATTCAGTTCATCAGTCGTGACTATTTGGATGGCCCTTCATTTCCAAAGCATTTCTATAGCTGAGCCTCAGAACAACTCAGAAGTGTATTTTTATTCCCATTTTACGATAAGCTACGTAAGGCTCAAGTACGTTAAGTGACTTCTCCAAGGTCATAGAACTGTTCAGTAAGGGAGCTGGGTCAGGCCCAAATGTGGAACTTCTGACTTTCTGAGCAATTGAATGACTGTGATAGGACTCAGATAGGAAAGGCACAAGAAAAAAGGAGAAAATTGTGGTCATTACCTTTGAACCAGGCTTTTTCACTTGTGAGGAATTGAGAGTTTATTTATTATGTGCGTGACAAGGGAACAGCCACATATGTTAAGGTCAAAGACAACCAGCTGGGTGCGGTGGCTCACGCCTGTAATCCCAGCAGTTTGTGAGTCCAAGGCGGGCAGATCACCTGAGGTCAGGAGTTCGAGACCAACCAGGCCATCATGGTGAAACCCTGTCTCTACTAAAAATACAAACATTAGCCGGGCAAGGTGGTGCATGCCTGTCATCCCAGCTATTTGGGAGGCTGAGGCGGGAGAATTGCTTGAACCTAGGAGGCAGAGGTTGCAGTGAGCCGAGATCGTGCCACCATACTCCAGCCTGGGCAACAGAGCAAGACTCTGTCTCAAAAAATAAATAAATAAATAAATAAATAAATAAATAAATAGATAACCAACTTCTTTTTAATTTGCTCCAGGTGGTCTCAATCAAACTTCTAGGCACAGGGTTCTACTCTGAACCATTTCTGCCTGCCCTTCCTTCTCTTACTAAAATACATGAATTCCATGGCTATAAGGCAAGAAAGAAAAGGCCTGCAAAAGGTTTTAAATAGCCTATAGGAAGAACTTTCATTTTTCAGAGAAAAGCTTTCAAAACCACAATGACTCTTCTCATGGCTTGCTCCAGGCAACGGACCATAGGCTCCGGATTAAACAGTGACTGAGAATTGATGTGTTACTTTCACTCATGGTTTTCCAATCTCTCTAGTTGCCTCTCTTCTAGAGATTTGTCTAGTCTAGGAATCTCGACGGGGGGTGATTTTGTCCCCAGGGGTACATTTGGCAATGTCTGCAAACATTCCTGATGGTCATGACTGGGAGGAAGGGACTGCTGGCACCTAGTGGGTAGAGGCCAAGTATGTTGCTAGATATCGTATAATGCACAGGGCAGCTCCCTCCCAGAAAAAAGTAGTCTGACCCAAAATGTCAATAGTGCTGAGGCTGAAAAACTCTGTTGCCTATGGCGCTTGGGGAAAGTTGAGTGAGGAGTATGAGAATAAGGTAAGATTTTAAAACAGTCTGGGCATGGTGGCTCATGACTGTAAATCCAGCACTTTGGGAGGCCGAGGTGGGCAGATCACTTGAGCCCAGGAATTTGAGACCAGCATGGGCAACATGGTAAAACCCCATCTCTACAAAAAATACAAAAGTTAGCCGGGTGTGGTGGCATGCGCCTATGGTCCCAGCTGCTGGGGAGGCTGAGGTGGTAGGAGGATCACTTGAGCCTGGGAGATTGAGGCTGCAGTGAGCTTTGTTCACACCACTGCACTCTAGCCTGAGCAATGGACCGAGACCCTGTCTCAAAAAAACAAAAACCAAAATGAAAAAAAACCCACATCACCTGGTCTCATAAAGAGGTTGGGGACAGGTTCAGCAAGGAGGGAGAAGAAAAATCTATAGTGTCCTTAAATCCATTTAATCCAGAATTCTAACTCTCGGTACTCCTTTCCCCAGTTTTATAGGTAATCAGGAGTTGGCTGCATGTGAGTTGGCTCAGTGCAGACTTTCTAAATCACTTGCCTCTGATGAAAGACCCATTTCATCAGGATAAATGGCACAGAGGTAGTACCATCTTCCCAGCAATACTCTCCGGATTGCTTCTATGTCTGACAAATTTTCAAAGTTTAAAAAGGTCCCTCAAACAGCCTTTTAGTACCTCATAAAGACCAGAGATGAAAGAAGAAAACCAGAAGAGATTCATAGAGTATTTGCTTGGGAGTCTGCAAAAAAATCAGGTGTAAATTTCTTTTGGCTTGGGACAGTCAGAGAAATCTCCAGAAAAAAAAAGCTGATCCAACAACTCGTCAGACTGTTTCAGATTTTCCGGGAGCGCAGCTTTGCTAAGTCATTCCAAAGCAGTTCTACCAAAGTTGACATTGGAGAGAGTGACCATAGAGTCAGAATAGTATAATATACAATAATAGTCAAATTATGACCTTAAGTGGACTTGGAAAGCCCAAAGTACATGTGAAGGCTTTGCACACCATATAGGAGACAGGCAGGGAATCACTTTAGTTTGTACAAATTTCCACAGCAAGGGAGCAAAAGTGTTAACCTAAGTCTCAGGTGAATTTATTGAAAGGAAGGAACCAACAAGATCTATGCTCATTTGGATGAATTTGATTGGAGGCTTCTCCTTGTCATTTTAATTTACCAGGTAACTTTGACACAGACATGGCTAATTGTTGCTAAATGGAGGAATACTGCAGTGGGACAAGAAAACAGAATCACAGTATCTTCTCCCTTTGTCAGTAATTAGCTGTGTGACCTTGCATATGTCACTTCTATCTGGATTTCAGTCAGCATTTGGCTAATTCTTATTATTATCATTTTCATGTACATGAATGTATGGGGTAAAAGTGCAATTTTGATACATGACTAGATTGCATAATATTGACAAGATTATTTTTCAAGGACTTCTAAGTTTGTAGCAATCTTCAATTTTATTTTCTTTGAACAATCAGGTCGTTTTAAGAGGGAGAGATTACAGAGATGTATACTTAATCAATAATCAGGTTCTTGGGTATTTCCTCCCCTCTTTTTGACCCCTCTTTTTTTTGGCATGGAAATCTTTATTCCTGCAGAATGCCTGAGCATTTAATGCAAAAGATTTTAATTTAAAAGAGGTTGTGTGGTCTCTGCTGGTTGCACAATTTCTCTTTGTGTCTGTGCTGCTGCTGATCAAATATTGCAAAGCCATTAATTACCTTAGGACAAATGCAGAGGGCCACGTGCAAAGGTTCTGGCCAGTTGCAGAAAGCAATATGCCAGATGTAAAGTAAGTGAAGGGTTTTTCCTGGTATTTAAGGTTCAGTGAAAAAGTAAGAGGGGCAGCTATGCCAAGAATGAAAAGCCAGAGCTTGCCAAGTGCTTCTTTAAGTGGCTTTAGCCAATGTGAGACTAAACAATGCATTAAATAGGCATACAACTTAACTGCAGTTAGGGAATTTCATGTCAAATAACACCTCTTTGCTATGTTTTAAACATGATCTCATGTATAGATAAAGACAAACAAAATGCTGTGTTATCATCTCCTTAGTCTAACAGCTAATAAGGCCTGGGGGTTTGAACTTTCCAGGCAACCTAAAGTAATTCTTTGGGATGTCTCATGGAGAGGTGTAGGATGGAACTCTGCCAGGGCGGCAGCTCAATGCGAAAACGATTTTTTGCCACTATGGGTTGTCAAAGATGTCTGGCTGCACAAAAGAGCAAAGACCTTGCAGGCTGTTATTGAGAACAATGAGACATCTCCTTGGGAGGGACCTTGTGGCTATTTTCACTGTGTCTGAATCTTTGGTGTGGGCTGTAAAACCAGAAGGAAGGCTGCTGGAGTGATGAAGTCAGCTCTAATGGAGACCTTGGGCAATGATGGCACGACACAAGATGTCTGGTCAAAGTATTGGAGGCCCATTGAATTAGCAGAATGCCAAAATTCTCTCCTGGATCCAAAATGTCTCCCCTACCAGCCACTGGAGATAGGATACATTTCAATACCAATGGTCTTCAAACAGCTGGTTGAGTAACACCAGCAAACGTGGCGATCTTGCATCCCAACCACTGGCTGCTCCCGCATCTCCTTTTATAGTCAAGTTGGGGAAGTTTCTTCCTGTCTGGATTATGGTGTCTGTGACCACCTCCCATTACTACGACTCTAATAGCACCCCAAGAAAAAGTTTGGTCCAATTAAACAGCATTTTTTTAGTAGGTCTTTGAGAAAAACCAGTGAAACAAATAGTTGCAAGTAATGAAGCACTTGAGGTTTGCCGGAAGAAGATTTGAAGTTGGCCAGAAGAGAAGCTCCCCAGATCCTACTGCATATCCTGGTGTACACAGGTGAGTTGCAGTGTTCTGTCTGAATTCAGTCTGTGAAGGGTCTTGTACAGCAGCAGCCTCTAATTAGCAGCCTCTAATTAGCCTCTTCTAAAAGAAGACATTTCTTGTGCATCCTGAGGAAGTTTTCTTAGCATTTCCTCAATTTTTCCAGAAGCTAAAATATAGGGCCATTACATAGATATCTCTCTCATGCCTTTTTCAAGGAAGTGTTCAGAATCAATTTAGTCACCCTGGGATTCTTGCTCCTTATCTCTCAGAAGACTACTGGGATTTTGGAAGCATCTCCCTATGCTACACACTTCTTGGAGGCAAGAGAACCTAGCTTTGTTTCTGGAACCATTCAGTGGGGTAAGTTACAAAATGTTCATGTTTCACATTTCTCATTTGTCCCTTGAAGCAATAATCTTTGCCCACCAAAACTGGAGTCAAGACAAAGTGAGAGAGCTGATACAACTGGATTTTGAAAAAGTGAATATACTAAATAAACATAACATTCTTCATGTGATTATTACTAATACTACTACAAAATTCTTACTACTCATAATAGGTTTTTAATCAGCTGCCTCCAAGGAGAGAAAATGAGTGTGTAATTAATTGGGCAGTTCATATACCTCAGCATTGGCAATAGATTCTGCAATTGATCTCAGAAGAGAATAATTAAGTGTAATAGCTCACATATGTGGTGCTTACTGTGTGCCAGTCAATAGTCTAAGTTAACATATTCTAATATAATAACTAATTTAATCCTAACACCAACTCTATAAGGCAGGCCCCATTTTACAGATGAGAAAATTGAGGAACAAACAGGTTAAGTAACTTGCTCAAGATCACTCACCAAGTAAGTTGTAGAGCTGGGGTTCAAACCTGAAGTGCTTGGCAATAGAGGTCATGCCCTTCACTCTCCTGTTTATAACTCTCCATCAGGAGGAAGATGGTCTTGAAGGGCATTAGCATGTCAGAAAAAAATGCAAATTATTTTCTAATTTTGCATCATTTTCTTAGTGGTCCTATGGTTGCAGAGACTGGTCCTTTACTATTTAAAGACAGGAACAAGCATTTGGGGTCAATATAAAAACACATTGCTTTTCTTTAATAATATATGTGGCCTATTAGCTTAGTGGTACTAATGAGGCTAGAGTCATAAGGTCAAACCTCACATGTACCAATTAGTTTCAAAGAGAAAAGCTTTCCCACAGCTAGTGACTGTACCCCTAACTTTGACCAGCTGTCACACAGATGCATAGCAGGCAGTCTAAGGGGTACCAATAAAAGGAATGAAAATGGTGCAACTCAAATCCAGCCCCACTCAAAACAATGCTAATGGTGGGTGAGTGTGACATCAAATTCACCAATTATACACTCTCTTCTTTAATTGAAAAGGTAATAGGCTGGGAAGAGGCTTTTGGTGAAGGTTTAGAAACCTGTAGATTCTTATTTGTCCCCTCTAATTTAATAAAGAGCATCTAAAAATGTACGTACTCACTTGACCTCACAGTCAGGAGCGTGAGAGAATGTAAAGATGAGAACTGTCAGTGGGTCTATCCTGACAAAGAAAAATGACAGTCTGTTTTCATGAGGCGTGTGCTTCTTTGGCTCCTTGGTCCAAAAGACCTGCATGTATTTGGTCATATCTGAGCTTCTATTCCATCCCCGAGGGGTTGAAATCCAGCTTAAAGCAAAACAAAACGAAGAATCTGGCTCCTCTTACTTTAAGTGGGTGGAATCTCCTATCTCTGGGGACCAACAGAAACTATGTAAATAAGATAAAAGAGACTAAATGTTATTTGGTCACTACTTAAATCCAAGGTTCTTCTTTGTTGAATAGCACCAGAGCTTTGTTAATTACAACCTAGACTATGAGTCTGTTAAAGTTAGAAGAGGTCATTTATATTAATAAAATTCCCTTGTTTTATGGACAAGGACGTTTAGACCCAGGAAGTTTAAATGCCTGCCAAACTCCTACAACTAATGAATGACAGGTCTGGGAGTAGTTTTCTGGGCAGTGTATATCAAAGGAAAGAAGCTTGACTTAATAATAATAACCTAGATCTAAGAAGGTTGTTGCAATCAATAACAATGAAAGTTCATTGTAAAGTTTCACTTAAAGCCCTTACAAAACAGTCTGTTTTAACACATGAAGAATGCCATTCGTTTATTCAGACCTGTTCTTAATAACTATACATTGGAAGTATGTTTTACAAAAGCTATAAATCCTGAAGAGCTGAAAGAATATCCAACTTTCTTTTCTAATTGATTTACTTCTCCATTTCCCCAGACCGCCAAGGTAAAGCATATACAGTTTATTTAAGGGACTGTTTATAGACTCTTAAAACTAAAAAAGACCCCAGAAACTCTCTTTCTTTCAGTTGCTCTTAATTGAAACCATCCAAGATGGTTGGTTGTCTGTCAATTTTTTAAGAATCTCCAAGGAGAGAAATTCCACAGGCCCATAGCAGCATGTTAAAATGGTTAATCACCATGGCTGTCAAAAATTATATCTATGGTAAGCGTCACTTCTCCTATTTCATATGAAGCTCTTTTTCTCTTGGTGTTTTTCATGCAAAATGAGGTTGTAACGAGCCACCCTTTATAAGGGCTCCATCAATCTAGTAAGAAAATCGCTAGCTCCTTCCCAATGTGCTTTCATCTCCATTATGCCGCCATTTTTCTCACAGGACTACAGGAACACAAGGCTGGCTGATAGGCGCTCCTATCTTCCCTATGATGCATAGGAGAAAATGAGTAATTAGCTCTTCATTGGGTCTTTCATTTCATAAAATGTCTAGGGAAGCTGCATTAATTATACATGAACTGTTCCATTTATGATGGGATAATGTTCACAAACAGATAATCTAGAAGGTTGCTTTCACTGTGCTGTAGTGGAACTTGGGCTTGAAGGGAAATATGAGCTCAATTCACATCATTGGGTCAATCTACACACAGTAAGCATTACAAAATATTTTATTCAAAACAGTTCTAATAGAGTTAAAAAAAACTCTCCTTGTTAAATACTGCAGATTGACAAAAATGATAGATATGGAGGCAATTTTCTTTTAGATGTTGGAATTTCAAACTAAAATCAGAAACTGCCCTCTACTACTAAAAAAATCGTACTTCCAAAATGGATTTGAAGCAGTTTAAAATAAAAGTCACAGCCACAATAAAACTTTGAAAATAAGCATAAAGAGAATAATAAGACTCAACTGACAGTGTATAGAGGTGGGGAAGAATGCTTCCCTCTAAAACGTATTTCAAAGACTGTATGTGCTTAGAGCTGACTTCTCCACACACAGTAAATCTCAGGGGATGAAAAGGAAACTGAATGAAATTTGTTGACAACAGTTAATGCCTGTAGGAATAATTGGCTCAGACACAAAACAGACATCAATGTAGCTTGGGGATGACCAAAATGCAGCAGCCTCTAAGTCATTGTTAGTATATATTTTTTCAGTTCAAAAAAATAAAAGCAGTTTTATTAAATAACTAGATAACCATGAGGTGGGAAGTATTGTCCACAGTACTTGACAACCTTAATTCTTGATGGTTCTTAAGACCAAGATCCCAAACAAGTAATTCCATTCTATTCCATTGGATTCAACTGGATTCAGTTCAATTCAATCCTGTCAGTTCAACAATCAAATATGGGCAGCTACTGTAGCATCCAGGCTATGAGCTAGACACTTGGATTCAAAGGTAAATAAATATGTCCTTTGGCATCAAGAAGCCCATTGACAGGGTATTATTCTTGGCAGAGTAGACCAAAATATTCAGAAAAACATAAAGGGTATAATTTATTCTCCATGGTTTTCTCTTATGACAATAATACTTAGTTGCATTTTTCTTTTACCACTCAACTGTAAGCCCCTTGAAGACAAGGTCAATCTCTTATTTCTGGGCATCTCATTCATATCTCATTCAATGCTTACACATAACAGATGCTCCATCAATGTTTTGAATTACATTAAAATAATCTAAATGGACTAATTTCTTTTGGGCAAATAAGATTGTCCAGTTGACTAGAAAGTTAGCAAGAATACTTTTGGGCATGAAGGTATGTTGGACACTTCTGTCCATGAGGGTATGTCGGATTAACATATGTCATGGAATTCTATAAGGCAAAACTCGTGACACACATACTTTCAATGACAATACTGACAACAACATATGATTTACAAAACCACTTTCTAGCTAAAGTCATAAGTAAACATCAAGATTTGCTACATATAACATTTCCTTTTCAAGTTATTGAGATACAATTTTTAAAAATTTGCTGAAATTTGATTGTTGCAGTAACAGAATAAGAGAACCTGGAAATTGGTTTCCATTTTAGTTGTCCAATATTCTTAAGTGTCTGTGCAAACACTTATAAGTATCATACAGTTACTTAGGAACAATCATTTTTTCCATTCTCATTTTTCATCATTTAATGCAAATATCATAGGCATAGAAAGATCCAGTTTTCATGCACTGCGCATGGAAATTCTGGAGCAATGTCATGTTGAACATCACGATTCAAACTGGCACGTAACAGAGGACACTTCTAGGCTTGGCAATTACCTAGTGAACTGGATCAAAGGAAATTGCACAAATGGATTATCAAGGAAAAAAAAAGTCCTCTTGGGCATAATAAGTGAGAACGACTTTTTCATTTTTTTAAAAAATGAGGATCAGTAGCTGCAAATTATAGAATAATTATGACCCACAGTTGGATCATATGATGTCCCACAGTTATCTTCCACAGGATATTTTAAAGGTAAAATAAGTCTGCTATTGGAAAATCACTCACCCAATGCACTCATTCATCTGCTCTGCAACAGAGAACTGGATAGAATTGCTTTATTGCCAGAAAAATAAATGAGTTCACTCAATTAAAGGACTGGCTGGAAGCAAATAGTGGGAATTTGCCTATTCAAATAGTAGAAGGCACTTCTGATTCTTTGTCACTAGTGATTTAAAAACTATTTGTTGCCAAATACACTGTAAGTACTGATCACCAATCCCCTCACAAGCCTCTTTCTTCCCATCTCCCTTACTGATCTCCAGACTGGTATACACAGGCCACCCTCTACCCTGCCAGTCATACACACACATACCCTACCTGCCTAGAGAGAGGCTGACATTTGGGAAGGATGAGAGAGACTTCAAGTGTGTGAGTCATCACAGGAGCTATTCAAAGCATAGTGGGTAACTGAGGTAAGCTGTCTACACTGGAGTGATATGAACCTTTAAGAATGACTCATGCTCAGTTTCCTGGAACTCTCTAAAACTCCAAAGAATTATAAGGAATGAGCATCTGGCTTTAAATCTTTCGCTGTCCTATAATATACAGTGAGATAGATGCATGGGAGCTAGATTCTTTAAGTGATCAGTTCCCAGAGGAATCATTGACTTTTGCTTGTGTGTATTATTTACACGCCTTGACTTGGCTGTCTACTTTTTACTGGCTGTTGACTTTCTAATCACCTAAGAGCTACTTAAGAGATAAGTGATTCTGTACTTGTCAGAGACCCTTTTCCAGATGGTGATATCATTGATGGGTCCCAAAGAAGAACTATGCCGAAAGAGAGCAACAACAAAAAATCAAGGTCAATTGGCACAGAGAGCAAATCAGTATGGCATTTCAGTTTGCATTTAGAGACAGTCTATGTATTTGCAAACAGGCCTGCCTTTAAGTGGAGTTAACCTTCTATCTGTTCATGGTGATTTCATACTGAATGGAGACATCTAGGATATGCCCTTTAATATTTTTTTTCCCAGATCCACATGACTGGAGAGTCCTTACTATTTTACTCCAAATCACATAGCACTTAAAGCAGCCCTGCATATGTTCCATATGTTTATATGTACACCCATAGGTTTTGAAAACAAAAACATCAATACCTCAGGGTTATTTTGTCCTGTCCTTTCATTGAAAGGAATGGAATAGTGAGGGTGGATCATAATAGTTGAAAGAAGGCTTAGCAGGAAGTAGTTAAAGACGAATTGTTAAGGAGGAAAATTCCATCCTAGATCTGCAAAACCTGCCAAAGCCCCGCCAAAACACTATGCTTACTTAAAGGTGAGGAATCTCAGAGGCCTAGGATGGCTGCCAGACACAGGCAGTCATTCAGTTATTCACACACTCCCTGCGGTTGTAAATCCACAGAGCTGTACACTTTAGACTCGAGCAGCACATAGAGAGCGAGGGCTACTTACTGAAATAAAAGCCCCTGTCTCCACACACGAACTGAAGAGCATCCACCAGCTCAGCCCCGCAGAGCGTCTCCGGTCCAGCTGTGGCAGAGCTGGTGAAGGTGAGCAGGCACAGCGCCAGGTAGAAGAGATGCGAGGAGGACATGGTGTGCATCTTCACCTGCCCAAGAAACAGAGGGAGGGTCAGCTTTCCTCCTTGATCCTTGCAAGGGGAGTGGGGTGGGACAGAAGTGCATTGACTCCCATGATTCCACGACTGTCATTAACCAGGACTACGCAGCACAGAAGTTAATAGAGTACATGAGAACCCAGTGGGAGTTGTGGAAGGAGCGTGTCTCGGCATCCAACAACCTGTGTTTATTCCCCTGGCTACTGTGGATCTTTGGAGGAGACCTCCCTGAACCCTTTCTTTATGGGTTCCTATTTCAATGAATTGAGATAAAATATCTAGAAACGTTTACTACGGAAATGAAAGATGCTATTATTACAGTGGGATCCCATATCACTCTGAGACCCTGGTAGAACTTTTGAATTATCAAAGGTTAAATTGTGCTCAGTACAGATTCGGGGCCAAATAAGTTTTGTTAATTTAAATTCTCTCAATATTGGCCATCCACAGATGGTATATGCATTCATTATTGAGCAGAATATTTTTAACCAAAACATCATTCCCTATTTTTGACTAAAAATAATTTACTATGGCCAAAAAATGGCTTTTGACAGTACTATATATCATCATAGGGTTTTTGGTTTGTTTTCTCAATATAAGAGAGAGAGAGAGAGACTGATTCCTTACCTGGGGCATATCAGCAGTTGACACAACCACAAATAGAAGAAAATAACAGAAACAGAAAAAAATATGAGAATCGAAGAATGAAATTGGCTCAAACAGAAACCACTCCTGTGTTCTAAAGTCCCTGGCCTCAAGTCCAATATCAAATCAACACGTGTTGAGAATCCCTTCTGTGCATAGGGCAGTGGGCTCAAACCGGCAAAAATCTGTTATTTTATTTTTAGTCACAGGAATTCTGGCTTCATCTCTTAGAGGGACTTATGTGTCACTGTATCTATTTTATAGCAAAATATACCAAGGGACCCCTGGTTGGCATGACTTAGTCAATGATAGACTGCCAAACGGCAGCCTTGCCAAAAGCAGCAGTCCTGTGGCTCAAGTCTCCATCCTCACTCTAAGTAGTAGGAACCATGCTAAGATGATCATTAAGTTTTTCAATATTGTTACTTGTGGCACAAAGATGTGGCTTTTTCCAAGAAGCCTCTCAAGGTGAGTGGCTTCACTTCTCTCAGATGCATCTACTTTCAGCATCATGGGAAGAGTCCCTGACACGTGTTAGGGAAGGGGCTCTATTAAAAGGGTTGCAGAGTCATGCTGGAAGCTATAATTATAAAAAGAGCCTTTTCTGAACCTCAGAGTAGTGGCAGGTCCATTCAACCCCATCACTTTTGGAGAAACAGTCATTTATTTTCTGACCACCCTCCTTGCCCTCCATGGACTCTCAATTTAGTGGCTCTATATCAGTGGCAAAATTTCCCCCATCATTCTAATGATGATTTCCATTTTTGTAGTCAGACCTTCACCTCAGCAACTGAGGGAAAAAAAAAACAAACCCAAACCCCTGTCTCTCGTTAACAAAACGTAAATATTTAGTTAATGGTTGTAAAGCAGTTGAAGATGAAAAGCGCCCTCTATTTGCAAATGATCATAAATAATGGACATAAAATAGAAGAGGAGGTAAAAGCTCAACTGAACATTTACTGCATTTTTCTCAACAGGATCTCTGCATGGAAATCTTCCACCCCCTACATAGCCCAAAACACTGGGACTGGAAGAAGCAAGTTATCATCTAGTTCTCCTTTTTTTTTTTTTTTTTGGTTGTAAAATTAGTGGGGTTTTCCTGTTCAATATTTCCATTGGAAACCTCAACAAATCCAACCCACCTGGACCTCATGGCATTTTTCAAAAGAACAAACCTGTGATTGATCTTGCAGAGCATACCCCCACACTGCGGGAATGGGCCAGCTCTAGAAAGTATGTTATTCTACCAAATCCTATTTCTCCACCCCTCCCTTCTTTGTTGAGTTTATAGCGATGATGAAGGCTAAGCACCTGCAACTGTAGATGCCTTCAAGTTCTTCAGTTTTTTTGAAATCCAGGGAAAAAAATTACTCAAGTTATAGCCTTAGTGAATTTCAAACTTCATTAGATGTCAAAACTATATTTTTAATGGTTAGTTCTAGTATAACACATTTAAGTGCAGCAATACATATAAGTCTCTGGAACTTAAGAATTTAAGATTTTTTTAAAATAGATTTTTCTTTTTCTTTTTTTTTTTGCTGAGTTATATTGTCAGATAAATCTCAGTACTTATAGTTCTAGGACAAGATAGAACCTCTAGTGCATTTTCCTTTAGGGAACAGTCCAGTACACCCACAGAGAACCAGAGAATTTATCACATTATGTTCCCACAAATGAAAACAATACCGAACTTGCTTAGGAGTCAAAAGTGTGAAACAAGTGGTCCCATATGTTCATTATTTCCTTGGCCTTTTATTTTGCCAAACACAAAAGAAATGAATATAGAGAAAGGAAAGATATGATAGAAAAAAAGGGAGGAATCAGAAAGACATGAGAAAAAAAGAAAAAAAAATCAGAAAACACTTTCTCAAAAATCATTCACAAACCCAAATTTTTAAAGTTCTTTCTTTTTTTTAATCTTAAATAAATGGAATATTAATTGATTCCAGATGTCTGGGCTACAATGAAAATGCCCTGTAAAATTTGAGGGCAGCAGTTATAAGAAAATACTCACTGTAGGTGTAATCATTTTTGTTTGTTCCAGGTCTTTTACAGCAGGTCAGGGTGGGTATTATGAGGCCGATGTGAATAGAAAACTGAGGTCTTAAAAACATGTGCTGCTTTGTGGGTGGGGTTTGTGAAAGCATCTAGTTACATTTGGACACCCAGGCAGGTATGCTATGAGCCTGGGTAAACTGCCTTTTGTCCATTGAAACAATGAACAAATTGCACAGCTGGGATTTAAGTCAATCTTTTTCCCCCAATCAAGCCACCTATTTCCATTGTATGCCTATTGTAGCCGCCCAGATAGTGACCCAAGCTCCAGTCCACTCCCTTACTCCCTCCCCCCGACTCACTCACTTGGAAATACCTTGAGACTCAGAGTACAATCAGCTTGTGAGCTCTGCCTCTGGGCAGGACACCTTTACTCACTGAATTACATGTGAAAGACCACGCAGCTCCCTCAAACCACTTCCTGCTTCAAGTACAGAAAACAGTAACAACTTATTAAGAGCTCCACTTCTGAAGTGTTCAGCATACACAGCATGAAAAGTGCATTTGGAAACAATTTTCTTAACTTGTAATTAATGCAGAGATAACGTTCCACAGCCTCTTTTATGATCCCCTAAGCAGGGAGACAAAAACTCCACATAGTATGTATGCACAGTGACGTCATTTCTTTGAAAGCAAGGTGGCCTGCATGTGTTGGCATCTCAGGAAGAGTAGAATCAGGTGCCTGACAAGGGTGTATCTTTAACTCCCGGAGCCACTTACTTGACTAAGGAAAGTCCTAGTGGTGAAGTGTTTGAAAGCAGCAACTGAATGCTGCACTAAGTGGCAGAGACGTCTTATGAATTGAGCCCTCAGGCAATTGAATCGGTGGAGCCAGTGACAGCAGCTTAAAAGCGCTTGCAAATTGAAAAAAAAACACAAGTCTTGAAGGATATAATTTTGCTGAGAATGGAAACTAGAACTACGGCCAGCAATCGGAAACGAGAAGTCGGTGCACCGACAGCAGCAGCCAGATTTACCTAAAGGGACTTCACGACACCGAATATAAAATCACAGTTTTATAACACAAAACCCCAAGTCCAAACTTTGCCCATGAAAGTCCTCTTCTAAACAGAAAAGTCGGGCAAGCAGCTCTTAAAAAGTTTCTGCTTTCCATATACAGTATGTATTTGTTTAAATTATACAAATATGCAAGGTCAGCAAGAGTTGTCAAGGAGTTCTTTTTTGGAAGAACAAATTACACTTTACTCTAACTTTAACTCTCTCTCTGGGCATAAGTGCAGAGTTCCGGGACCTTAGCTCCAAAGATCATATTTAAAAGCTTTAACATCATCTAAAATATAACCCTTCATATATAGCATGCCTTGTAAATAAAGTCCTGATGAGTTACACACACACAGACACACACACAGAGACACATACACACATGCACAAGAACATGGTCTTAAAAATAAAACATCTGCACCTGCAAAAGAAAAAAAAAATCCCCAAGTTCATATCCATGCTCTATAGCCCTTAGCCATAGACGGGATTTAAAGGAATCTTCTGTAATGACACCACAGAAGCCCTGCAGAAGTGGAGGATTTAGCATAAGTACCTTGCAATAGTTTCTACTCATACAGATATCTGTGCAAATGCATCCATCTCCCCGAGCTATTTTTCAGATTCCACAGAATTGCATATTCAGCAATTTATAAATAACTCTCAGTTCCGAAACAATGAAAATTTTAAAGTGAATAACAGTTCTAGGCAGAAGCAAACAGTACACAATTTAAATAAAATTCCCCAATGACTTCAAAGAGTAAGAAATATTTACCTTCAAGAAATCACAAAAGCAGCACTTAAATAATTGGGTTGGAAGACTGCTGATTTTTCCCATTGCTTCTGAAGTACAAAGTCTGAAAATGAATTGGTTAGCAGGAATAATGAAGCAAAAAGAAATCCAGAGAGATGGGAGATGTTGAGAGCAATGTCACATTTCAATTTTGAGGACTTTATTCCATTGCGCAGGCTCTATCTGCTCTGAATTTAGCAGTGACAGTGAGATTTAGCAAACAGAAGAGGGATTTAGAGAAAATCCTCACATTTATCTACAAAACACAGACACTGTAGACAGGAAACAGCTGGGGGAACATTTGCCTTCTCTCTCTCTCCCTCTTCTGGCAAAGTTATCGAGTAAGGACTTTTTTGGGCATGGTGACAAATAACATCATACCTTTGCATTTTAAAACTAGAGCACAGAAGCATTTTTTTCCCTTAAAAGAATGTGTGTTAGTGACAGGGTTAGCAGACATTAAAATACTTATGCTGCCATGGAAAATAAGGATCTGTTTTCTGATTAACTTTCTGCTGGGCATGAAGACACACACGTCTGCTAATACACCTTACCAGTATTAAAGGAATATACATGGGGGATGGGAGAGCAATTTTACATTCTAGAGCAAATGTATAATTTAAAACAAAAAAAGAAAGAAAGGACGATAAGACCCTCTCCAGCAAACTCTACAATTTTAACCCTGAAGTGACTGAGGTAAAGTAGATTGGAAGACAGCACTCGGGTGACCCCTTGTCCTAGTTGCCAAGTGAGGGGTGTGATCTCATTTCCTAGAACCTATGGAGGGGCAGGCAGCATTGGATTGGTCCCTTTAGGACACTGTCTCATACTTTTTCTCCTGCGATGAGGCAAAGACTATGCCGAGCTGTAAAAATCAACTGAAATAGAACATTTTTCTTTATTCTTCTATTAGGCTGCCTGTCACTGTCCCCTCCCCACCCCACCACTCTGGGAGAAGGGTACCTGGGGGGCAAACAATTTTCCTGTTGTTTGAATTTTCCACATAACTCAAACCTGTGTGTGTGTGTGTGAGAGAGAGAGACAGAGGGAGTCTGTGTGCCAGAGTGTGTTTTCTTTCTCTGATTTTCGTGTATTCTAAATAACACCAGCTGGCTAGCAATACCCTCTCGAGGGTTATGATGTCATTCAAATCCCTTAACTGGGTGACTGGCGGGCAACATGGTCCAAGCCAGCTGTTTTGCTATTTATAACGTACACTTGCCTTTGCCACTGAGAATTCAGTTCTGATCTTTTGTCGATACCTTTTGTACCTATTTCCCTTTGGTTTTGTGAAGCAGTAGATAAGAAAGTGAATTACAAAATAAGGTTGCAAAAGCCCAGAGCAGACGTACCTCTTTCGCTAGAGAGCTCTCCAGGCCTGGTTTCCCAGGAGTGGTGGAAATAACCTGGACCTTGAATTTTTTCTTTTTTTTTTTTCCCCACATGACTCTCAGGGGACTGACACATCCACTGAAAACACAGGTCTGCTTGAAATCCTACTCTGGCTCTTTATGTTATCCTGGGGCCAGAAATTTGTTTGTAGAAGTGGGTGCCCTAACAAAAAACAAACAAACCTGCTTTGTTTGGAAGGGGGTTGGGTTTGTTTGAGTCTTCTGTGTGGTTAATACCTTGTAGCAATGTTTACCTTTCAGAAATCAAAGTTAGAAATCTGGAATTATGTTGTGTCAATGGTGCACTATGTTCAGCAACATTTTGTGAGCTCTACTGTGTGCCCAACTACACATATCCCTAGGAAAACAAAGAGGAATAAGATATGGTCAAGTCCCTTCAGGGGCTTTCAGCTGAATGTCAGAGACAAAGAGGAAAACTTCACAGTCATGTGATGGGCATGTGCTCTTTTAAAAACATGAACAGTGCACAATGAGAGGGAGTGACACATTCTCTGGGAAGACAGGGGAGTAAAATCTTTTGGAAAATCCAAAATGAGGGAGGCAGATTGTGTCATGAGAGGCTTTGGGGTACCATGCTGGGAAATTTCAGTGGATGGGATTTGACCCAAAGAGCACACTAAGAGGTATCATCAAGAGGTGGCCTGGTAGGTGGCCCTGGATTATTCTTAATGCAGGGTTTATCCACATGTGCAGTTGTGTGAGTAATCCCTGCATTTAATAATAATCCATGGCTTCCTTTAATAAGCTCTCTTTGTACACTTGATTTACGACAAATCTTTTTCTTTTCTGCAGTTTTTGCAGATCACACCCTTTCTGAAAAAATGTCTATTCTCTTACAGACTTCGAGGATGTAGATTGTATAAAATAAAAGAGCTGATCTCACCTGTCTTCCAGATGAGAAAGAACCTCTTTAACCAAGTTTGGAGAGTCAGATACTGGCTGGAGTCTTGGTGCTGAGTTCCTTGTTCCAACATTGGACACCATTACAGGTGAAGGCCAGGACTTTGTTTGACCCCTTCCCACTGCAGTTTTAGCATACTTTAATTGTTCCAAGATGTCCTAGAAGCTAATTATATGTCTCCAAGTCTATCACCCACTCTGATGTTCTCTCTTGGCATGCTCGGTGCACAGATAACCTTATCCACAAGCATTTCATGAGAAAGGCTGTTTTGGGGACAGATGCTGTACTCCACGATATTGACACACTGACTCACAGTCTCTCGGTTTTATAACCCCAATTACCCTTAAAGGATAATTAGGTTTTAATTTATGTCCCAGTTTTTATGTCACAATCAAAGAAAACTGAAATTTCAGTGAGTCGTAATTGTCATCAGCTGTGCTTTGGAAACATTCCGATGAGAGCTATCAGTTTCCAATGGGGGAAGCAATTTCCTGAAGTGATTAATGTATATTTCAATTTGTAGAATGGTCTATATTTTTGGACAGGGTGAGCCAGCAATGGAGCAGGGCAATAATTCCTAGAGAAAAGGTCATTTTCTTGGCTAATTCCAGGAGTCAATATGAAAATGAAAGAGCAATAAACGTGCCACCAGATTACTTTTTAATGGCTAAGTACTGTACCTGTTTAGGAGTAAAAGAAATGAATGCACCTATTACTACAAATCCAAAGTAGTAGTAAATCTAAAGACCAAGAAGAGTTCAGGTTATGAAGTCCCATTGGAGAGAAACATCTAGGGTCATTATAAAATTATGGAATGATTATGTAGTCTCCTGCCTGCAAAAATCTGACAGTGAGATATGGCCACCAAAATAGCTAACTGCAAGGATGTGCTCATCATAAGAACATCCACTCCTGGAAATTCAGAGATTCACAGTTTCACCTTTTGCATGTGTAATGCCTGTGGGATATAAATAACTCTCCCCTAAAGCCTTCTTCTTGAGTAGCATATTTGCATAAAGCTACAGCCTCAGAAGCCTTCTGACACCTTTCGCACACACACAGAAAAAATTGTTCATTTCCTTGAAGGGCAAGCTGGCTAAGGTTCACAGAAAGCATGGGTGGGGTGGGCAAGGAGGCCCTGTCTTCCCCCCAACTTTTTTTTTCTTCTCAAGCCATGTTCCCAGTCTTTCCTGTGTTAACTGGAGAGGCGTTCATCCAAATGGTAATTTCATATCTATGTACAATAGGGCATATTTACAATTTATTTCACGAGTGTCTTTGCTGACTCCCAAGGAAAGCTCAGAATGGACATTTGGAGGTTAAGGGAATTTTGGAATCAAATAAAGGGTGAGGCTTAAGGTTCTAGGGCAACCACTAGGCAAAGAACTTGGGGGAAACTATTGGATGTTTCTCTTGGATCATGGTTTGTGAGGAGGGTTGGTCATGGGTTGCTCAAACTAATGTTTGAGGTCAAGAACTTGTCAATTCAGAATATAAAACTCAGAGGAAAGACAGGGCCTCAAAAACTCAACATGCTGCGGAGCAAGGGGCCTAATGTCAGCTCCAAAACATTTGCTCAGAAAGATTCCTGTGATTCCCCAAGAAGATTTGCTCAAAGGAGCTGCTCTAACTCCTTAAAGAAGTGTTTCGCCCACGCCTAGAGAAAACAGAAATAGGGAGGAGAAATCCTCTCACTAAAGAAATCAATGCTTTCTTTTCAACATCAAACTTGGATCTTATTTCTTCTAAAATGTCAAAAGGACAAATGCTGGAAACAGAAACGAAACTGTTGTGGTTGTGTGAGCAAAGTAATTTTTCGTTATGGCAGAGGAGAAGTCACGGCATGGGGTAAGGATGGGTTGGTGGAGTGAGAGAACTTGAGGACTCGTCACACTTGCCCCACGTTGCATAAAAGGTGGGGAAAAGAGACACCAACGCCAAACTTCACGGGCAGAACCCACATAAACGCTTTCTTGGGGAATAAAAAAAAAATGTGCGCGCCCTCTAGTGGACTTCTGAGAAACTGCCACTGCACTCTTGACCGTGGCTATGCGTTCTGGCAGGAGTGGGGTTTTTTTTGAAAGCTCTGGATTTAAATACATTTTAAGCTGCACTTATCTTTAGTTTTATTAAGTCTTTTGAAATAAGTAAGATAGACATTCAACTCACTGTAGTTTAAAAAGGGGAAGATTGATAAGGGGGAAAGAAAGATCATAAACTTCACTGGGGCATGGATGGATTCCTCATGGCCATATTCCCAGCACTTAACTCCGGGTGCATGAGCTCAAAACATTTTGTTGCATGAATGCAAGTCTGGAAAACAAATGATGATAAAGGTAAAATATAAAAATTGCATAAACTCTTTGAGAGTAAAATAATCAACCTCTTCATTTTATAAAAAAAAATAAGACCAGGAAGAGGGGCGGTTGGAGGATAGAAAAATGACTTCTCAAGCAAGACAAATTTAGGTGCTCACAAAATAGAATTCAAACCCAGTCTCCTTGTCTGTTCTGCAGTATTTCTATCATGTTAGTTTTCAAAATGTGGGTTATAACACCCCTGGTCAAAGACGTGGCATTGAAGAATCACTTAAGTATAGAGATGGTTCCATTTACAGTTCCCTTTCTGATCCTGAATCTCCAAAGGAGAAAGTCTCAGTTTGGCGCTGGTCTGTCTTCAGTGCTTCCCTAGCACTCATTAGTCTCTCTTTATTTTATTTTTTAACTTAATTTTTAATTTTTGTGGGTATGTAGTAGGTATATATATTTATGGGACACGTGAGATATTTTGATACAGGCATGAAATGTGAAATAAACACATCATGGAGAATTGGGTATCCATCCCCATCAAACATTTATCCTTTGCTACAAAAACCTCTCGTTTTAACAACCAAAAAGTGAATCTCAAGTCCAAAGTCTTCCCAGACAGAAGTTCCTATTTTGTTTTTATGGAATTTGCTTTTAAGCAAACCTTCTATTTAAGGCAAACGATGCTATATTTAAAATAGATATTTTAAAGTTTAGTTTTAAAATGTATGTATATAAATCTTAAGAACATCAAGTCAAGAAAAACATATATATTTAAAGTAAGTAAATAATTTGACAGGTGGCCAACGGTTATGACACACAATTGTAGGTGGTGTTTGAAGGCCTGATGTTTGGAAATCACTACAATAACATGGCATTGTATTAGAAAAACAAATACATAGCCACAACATAAAGGCAGGGAACAAAGACCTTCTACATAAAAAGATGCCACCATATAAATGCATTAATTACATTTCTAGATAATTTTGATCTCCATTAAGCTCACTCATTTTTCACTTCAGTCTTTCATAGAGACCGGAAATGTTGAAGAGGGGTTGGCAGACAGAAAAGCATCTGAGTTAGGACTTGAAGCATGAATTCACCTCCAAGATGGAAAAACAATGATAAAGGCTATTCCAGGCAGAGGGAACAGCATGAGCAAACTTATGTAGGCATGAGAAAGTTCACAGTGATGGGGGGATGTGGGAGATGAGGCTGTGGCTGTGAGCTCAGAGTCCTACCCTGTGGAAACCTTTTACCTCCCACTCCCCGTCAATAGCCTCCTTCACACAGTTGGATGACTTGAAAACAGTCTTAATTTCCTCATGTTCCCTTGTACACAAAGATTTGTGTGTAACTAAGTCTGTGATTCACCCTGGGAATGGCAGAGTGCCTCAAGGTAAATATGTAATAGCAGACGTGGGTTACATAAGAGCCTAGGCCCGCGAGAGGCAGGCCTGGGTAAGAACTGAGGTACATATTAATCATCTATTCACCTTTCCAGATATTCCATTTGTAAAGCTTAATTGCAGTGTTTATACTTTGGGAGGTAGATTTTAATGATTACACTTGATAAAGATTTTCCACTGTAAGAGTTGAGGCAAGATCTTGTTTCTGGGGAGCAGTGAACTCTCTAGGAATGCAGGTTCATCAGAGCATCACATACTTCATGTGGGCTGATTAAGGAAGTTTTATTATGCTCCGTGAAAGCAGGGCATGGAGCCTCAGTCTCAATCTTTTACCTCAAGGTGGCTAACTGAGGAAACTTCTCAGGGTGCTTCCTGTTGGGGTCCCCTGCATAAACAGAAGTTAGGGCACTCAATTGCAGTGGGGATGCTGCATCCAGAAGAGCCCTTTGTGATGCTCTACCTGGGAAGCACATACCCTCCAAAATAGTATCTTGTCCTGTCTGGGTGTGGTGGCTCAAGCCTGTAATCCTAGCACTTTGGGAGGCTGAGGCGGGCGGATCACCTGAGGTCAGGAGTTCAAGACCAGCCTGACCAACATGGAGAAACCCCATCCTACTAAAAATACAAAAAGGATTAGCGGGGTATGGTGGCAGGTGCCTATAATCCCAGCTACTCGGGAGGCTGAGGCAGGCTAATCGCTTGAACCCAGGAGGCGGAGGTTGTGGTGAGCCAAGATTGTGCCATTGCACTCCAGCCTGGGCAACAAGAGCAAAACTCCGTCTCAAAAAAAAAAAAAAAGTACCTGGTCCTCTGCCCAGCACAAACCCTTTAACATGAGTTAAACACCTTGCAGACACTCAGATATTCCTAGGACACCCTTGGCTCCTTTTCACAATATGTTGGTGAAGACCTCAGCTTCTTTCAGAGCTCCAGATAAAATGTTAAGCCCAGTTGTATTAGTCATGGTTCTCCAGAGAACCAAAATCAACAGGATGTATACAAGTATATATAGAGAGGTTTATTTTAGGGAACTGGCTCACATGATCGTGGCAGCTTGGAAAGTCAAAGTCTGCAGGGTAGACCAGCAGGCTGGAGAACCAGGCGGGGGAGCAAAGGCAGTCTGCTAGCAGAATTTCTTCTTCTGAGGAAGAGGTCAGTCTCTTTTTATTAAGGCCTTCAACTGATTAGATGAGACCACTCGAATTATGGAGGTAATCTCCTTTACTCAAAGTCTACTGACTTAAATATTAATCTCACCTTAAAAAGTCACAGAGACATCTACAATGATGCTTGACAAGGTATTTGGGTACTGTGGCCTAGCTAAGTGGACACATAAAATTAACCATCATATCAGTGCCTCTCAAAAGGTGCGCTCACTGGTCCTCCCTCACTAAAACTGAAGAGTAATAATAATATTTTCCAAGTGGCAAAAAAGAAAACCCAAGTTAATAAATTATATTTTCCAATTCTAAGTTTTCTTCTCATTCATTTTTCTTACACCTGTGGCTCCTGCACTTACTGTTTCTTGATCATTGCCAAAAAGAAGTTGTGGCCACTTGGCTTGGCTGTGTCATTAATATTTTATGAAGATGACACTCATTGGCAACAAGAAAGTAAGCAGTGGTTTTTTCTTCTCTTATTCTAGAACATACACAGCACTCAAACACATGCAAACAAATACAAAAATAGGCACCTGTGCTTAGTTTCTCTGGATAATAAGAAGTACACTCATTCCCTTATAAGAAAGTTAGCTGTTTAGACCAATAGAGAGAAGTTTCAAGCCTAAGGTGATATTTGAGTTGGGATGATTTCCTGCCCTTTAGCAACATTGGGAGAGAGCTTTTACAACATGTTTATGCCTCTAGAGACTGACTCTGTGCCTGACCCTATGTGGGACTATGAACCTTTGTGTAGCATGAGGCAAGTGATTTTTAGCACCTCTAATACTTTTTTGCATTTCTTTTTTTACATTAAGGAGGTATTTTATAGTCAGGAAAGGTCTCCCAAAACAATTATTGGAAACATGATTGATAGGTGCTATTTGTACCATCTGTCCTTAGTGTTGACTGAAAATGTAGCATACACATGTGTGTTTATGTGGATGTGTATTTTTTAAATTACACTTTAAGTTCTGGAATACATGTGTGGAAGGTGCAGGTTTGTTACATAGGTATTCATGTGTCATGGTGGTTTGCTGCACCCATCAACCTGTCATCTATATTAAGTATTTCTCCTAATGCTATCCCTTCCCTAGCATCCCACCCCCAGACAGGCCCTGGTGTGTGATGTTCCCATCCCTGTGCCCGTATGTTCTCATTGTTCAACTCCCACATATGAGTGAGAACATGCGATGTTTGGTTTTCTGTTCCTGTGTTAGTTTGCTGAGAATGATGTCCCTGCAAAGAACATGAACTCATCATTTTTATGGCTGCATAGTATTCCATGGTGTATCTGTGCCACGTTTTCTTTATCCAGTCTATCACTGATGGGCATTTGGGTAGGTTCCAAGTCTTTGCTATTGTAAATAGTGCTGCAATAAACATACGTGTGCATGTGTCTTTATAGTAGAATGATTTATATTCCTTTGGGTATATACCCAATAATGGGATTGCTGGGTCAAATGGTATTTCTGGTTCTAGATCCTTGAAGAATTGCCACACTGTCTTCCACAATGGTTGAACTAATTTACACTCCCAGCAACGGTGTAAAAGCATTTCCTCTATTTCTCCAAATCCTCTTCAGCATCTGTTGTTTCTTGACTTTTTAATGATTGCCATTCTAACTGGCATGAGATGGTATTTCATTGTGGTTTTGATTTGCATTTCTCTAATGACCAGTGATGAACAGCTTTTTTCATATATTTTTTGGCCACATAAATGTCTTCTTTTGAAAAGTGTCTGTTCATATCCTTTGCCCACTTTTTGATGGGGTTGTTTGTTTTTTTCTTGTAAATTTGTTTAAGGTCTTTGTAGATTCTGGATATTAGCCCTTTGTCAGATGGATACATTGCAAAAATCTTCTCCCATTCTGTAGGTTGCCTGTTCATTCTGATGATAGTTTCTTTTGCCATGCAGAAGCTCTTTAGTTTAATTAGATCCCATTTGTCAATCTTGGCTTTTGTTGCAATTGCTTTTGGTGTTTTAATCATGGAGTGTTAGCCTATGCCTATGTCCTGAATAGTATTGCCTAGGTTTTCTTCTAGGATTTTTATGGTTTTAAGTCTTCTGTTTAAGTTGTTAATTCATCTTGAGTTAATTCTTGTATAAGGTGTTAAGGAAGGGGTCCAGTTTCAGTTTTCTGCATGTGGTTAGCCAGTTTTCCCAGCACCATTTATTAAATAGGGAATCCTTTCCCCATTGCTTGTTTTTGTCCAGTTTGTCAAAGATCAGATGGTTGTAGATGTGTGGCACTATTTCTGAGGCCTCTGTTCTGTTCCTTTGGACTATTTATCTGTTTTGGTACCAGTATCATGCTGTTTTGGTTACTGTAGCCATGTAGTATAGTTTAAAGTCAGGTAGCACAATGCCTCCTGCTTTGTTCCCTTTGCTCAGGATTGTCTTGGCTACATGGGCTTTTTTATTGGTTCCATATGAAATTTAAAGTAGTTTTTTTTTTTCTAATTCTGTGAAGAAAGTCAATGGTACCTTGATGGGAATAGCACTGAATCTATAAATTACTTTGGGCAGTATGGCCATTTTCACAATATTGATTCTTCCTATCCATGAGCATAGAATATTTTTTCATTTGTTTGTGTCCTCTCTGATTTCCTTGAGCAGTGGTTTGCAGTTCTCCTTGAAGAGGTCCTGCACATCCCTTGTTGGTTGTATTTCTAGGTATTTTATTCTCTTTGTAGCAATTGTGAATGGGAGTTCACTCATGATTTGGCTCTCTGTTTGTCTGTTATTGGTGCATAGGGATGCTTATGATTTTTGCACATTGACTTTGTATCCTGAGACTTTGCTGAAGTTGCTTATCAGCTTAAGGAGATTTGGGGCTGAGACGATGGGGTTTTCTAAATATACAATCATGTCATCTACAAACAGACAATTTGACTTCCTCTCTTCCCATTTGAATACGCTTTGTTTCTTTTTCTTGCCTGATTGCCCTGGCCAGAATGTCCAATACTATGTTGAATAGGAGTGGTGAGAGAGGGCATATTTGTCTTGTGCTGGTTTTCAGAGGGAATGCTTCCAGCTTTTGCCCATTCAGTATGATATTGGCGGTGAGTTTGTCATAATTAGCACTTACTATTTTGAGATATGTTCCACTGATACCTAGTTTATTGAGAGTTTTTAGTATGAAGGCTGTTGAATTTTATTGAAGGCCTTTTCTGCATCTCTTGAGATAATCATGTGGTTTTTGTCATTGGTTCTGTTTATGTGATGGATTATGTTTATTGGTTTGCATATGCTGAACCAGCCTTGCATCCCAGGGATGAAGCCGACTTGGTCATCATGGATAAGCTTTTTGATGTGCTGCTGGATTCGGTTTGCTAGTATTTTATTGAGGATTTTTGCATTGATGTTCATCAGGGATATTGGCCTGAAATTTTCTTTTTTTGTTGTGTCTCTGCCAGGTTTTGGTATCAGAATGATGCTGGCTTCATAAAATGAGTTAGGGAGGAGTCCCTCTTTTTCTCTTATTTGGAATAGTTTCAGAAGGAATGGTACCAGCTCCTCTTTGTACCTCTGGAAGAACTTGGCTTTGAATCCGTCTGGTCCTGGGATTTTTTCAGTTGGTAGGCTATTAATTACTGCCTCAATTTCAGTACTTGTTATTGGTTTATTCAGGGATTCAACTTCTTCCTGGTTTAGTCTTGGCAGGATGTATGTGTCCAGCAATTTATCTATTTCTTCTAGATTTTCTAGTTTGTTTGCATAGAGATGTTTATAGCATTATCTGATGGTAGTTTGTTTTTCTGTAGGATCAGTGGTGATATCCCCTTTATTATTTTTTATTGTGTCTGTTTGATTCTTCTCTCTTTTATTCTTTATTAGTCTGGCTAACAGTCTATCTATTTTGTTAATCTTTTCAAAAAACCAGCTCCTGGATTCATTGATTTTTTTTATGGGTTTTCCGTGTCTCTATGTCTTTCAGTTCTGCTCTGATCTTCGTTATTTCATGTCTTCTGCTAGCTTTTGAATTTGTTTGCTCTTGCTTCTCTAGTTCTTTTAATTGTGATGTTAGAGTGTCAACTTTTGATCTTTCCCACTCTTTCCTGTGGGCATTTAGTGCTATAAATTTTCCTTGAAACATTGCTTTAGCTGTGTCCCAGAGATTCTGGTACATTGTGTCTTTGTTCTCATTGGTTTCAAAGAACTTATTTATTTCTGCCTTCGTTTTGTTATTTACCCAGTATTCATTCAGGAGCAGGTTGTTCAGTTTTTATGTAGTTGTGAAGTTTTGAGTGAGTTTCTTGATCCTGAGTTCTAATTTGATTGCACTGTGATCTGAGACACTGTTTGTTATGATTTCTATTCTTTTGGATTTGCTGAGGAGTGTTTTACTTCCAATTTTGTAGTCAATTTTAGAATAAGTGTGATGTGGTGCTGAGAAGAATGTATATTCTGTTGATTTGGGGTGGAGAGTTCTGTAGATGTCTATTAGGTCCACTTGGTCCAGAGCTGAGTTCAAGTCCTGAATATCCTTGTTAATTTTCTGTCTCATTGATTTGTTTAATATTCACAGTAGGGTGTTAAAGTCTCCCACTATTATTGCATGGGAGTCTAAGTCTCTTTGTAGGTCTCTAAGAACTTGCTTTATGAACCTGGGTGCCCCAGTATTGGGTGCATATGTATTTAGGATAGTTAGTTCTTCTTGTTGCATTGATCCCTTTACCATTATGTAATACCCTTTGTGTTTTTTGATCTTTGTTGGTTTAAAGTCTGTTTTATCAGAGACTAGGATTGCAACCTCTGCGTTTTTTTTTGCTTTCCATTTGCTTGGTAAATCTTCCTCCATCCCTTTATTTTGAGCCTGTGTGTGTTTGCATGTGAGATCGGTCTCCTGAATACAGCACACTGGTGGGTCTTGACTCTTTATCCAATTTGCCAGTCTGTGCCTTTTAATTGGGGCATTTAGCCCATTTACATTTAAGGTTAATATTGTTATGTGTGAATTTGAACCTATCATGATGCTAGCTGCTTATTTTGCCCATTAGCTGATGCAGTTTCTTCATAGTGTTGATGATCTTTAAGGTACCAGTTTTTCCTTTACGCATTTAGTGCTTCCTTCAGCAGTTCTTGTAAGGCAGGCCTGGTGGTGACAAAATCCCTCAGCATTTGCTTGTCTGTAAAGGATTTTATTTCTCCTTCACTTATGAAGCTTAGTTTGGCCAAATATGAAATTCTAGGTTGAAAATTCTTTTTTTTCAGAATGTTGAATATTGGCCCCCACTTTCTTCTGGCTTGTAGGTTTTCTGCAAAGAGATCTGCTCTTAGTCTGATGGGCTCCCCTTTGTGGGTAACCCAACATTTCTCTCTGTCTGCCCTTAACATTTTTTCCTTCATTTCAACCTTGGTGAATCTGACAATTATGTGTCTTGGGGTTGCTCTTCCTGAGAAGTATCTTTGTGGTGTTCTCTGTATTTCCAGAATTTGAATGTTTGCCTGTCTTGCTAGGTTGGGGAAGTTCTCCTGGATAATATCCTCAAGTGTGTTTTCCAACTTGCTTTCATGCTCCCTGTCACTTTCAGGTACACCATTCAAATGTAGGTTTGGTCTTTTCACATAGTCCCATATTTCTTGGAGGCTTTGTTCATTCCTTTTTATTCCTTTTTCCCTAGTCTTGTCTTCATGCTTTATTTCATTAAGTTGATCTTCAGTCTCTGATATCCATTCTTCCGCATGACCAGTTTGATTATTGATACTTGGGTATGCTTCACAAAGTTCTAAAGCTGTTTTTTTCAGATCCATCAGGTCATTTATGTTAGTCTCTTAATTGGTTATTGTAGTTAGCAATTCCTCTAACCTTTTATCAAGGTTCTTAGCTTCCTTGCATTGGGTTAGAACATGCTCCTTTAGCTTGGAGGTGTTTTGCTATTACCCACCTTCTGAAGCCTACTCTGTCAATTCATCAAACTCATTCTATGTCCAGTTTTGTTCCCTTGCTGGTGAGGAGTTGTGATCCTTTGGAGGAGAAGAGGCATTCTGGTTTTTGGAATTTTCAGCCTTTTTGCGCTGGTTTTTCCTCATCTTCGTTGATTTATCTACCTTTGGTCTTTGCTGTTGGTGTCCTTCGGATGGAGTTTTTTGTTGATGTTGATGCTATTGCTTTCTATTTGTTAGTTTTCCTTCTAACAATCAGGCCCCTTTTCTGCAGGTCTGCTGGAGTTTGCAGGGGGTTCACTGCAGATCCTGTTTGTCTGGGTATCACCAGCAGAGGCTGCAGAACAGCAAAGATTGCTGTCTACTCCTTTCTCTGGAAGCTTTGTCCCAGAGGGGCACCCACCAGATGCCAGCCAGAGCTGTCCTGTATGAGATGTCTGTCGACCCCTGCTGTGAGGTGTCTCCCTGTCAGGAGGCACAGAAGTCAGGGACCCACTTGAGGAGGCAGTCTGTCCCTTAGCAGGGCTCAGGTGCTGTGCTGGGAGATCCGCTGTTCTCTTCAGAGCTGGCAGGCAGAAATGTTTAAGTCTACTGAAGCTGTGCCCACAGCTGCCCCTTCCCCCAGGTGCTCTGTCTCAGAAAGATGGGAGTTTTATCTATAAGCCCCTGACTGGGGCTTCTGCGTTTCTTTCAGAGATGCCCTGCCCAGAGATGTGGGTGTGTATTTAGTTACTCAGTTTTGTGCTTTACTCTTCAAAGCTTTTGAACCTCTATAAGTATTATCTTGGTCTTGGCTTGCTTATTTGACACCTATATTCACTTGCTCATCAAACCTCACCCTCATTCTTATTTTATAATGTCTTTCAGGTCCATCTTCTTCCTTTCCATTTGCCTGGAATTGTTCCATAATGGATTGATGAAATCCTGATTATTGCATAAGCTTCTAACTAGTCTTCCCTCATGGCAATCTAGCCATTGTCTGGTTGCTGAAATCGTCTTCCACACATACCATGTTCAGCAACATGCAGTGGCTCCTCAGAGTCCTTTGATCACATCTAAGCCCCCCTCCTGCCATTCAAAACACTCTCTTCCTCAGCAACCTCATCTCTTGCTAATATTCAGCATGGCTTCTTCATAGCTAAACTGTTATTGTATACCAGTATGTCCCTAGCTCCCAGCTTAGTGCTTGGTTTTTAATAGGTGCTCGATAAATATTTATATATTAATAATTATATTAATAAATGCTACCATTACTGAGTTTGTATTATGTTCAATACTTTATTTCATATTAGTTTTAATAATCTCATTTAATTATCACTCTATTTCCATTTTTAGTTCAAAGTGCCTGGGGGCAGTTCTTGGAACACACCAGATACCCAAAAATGTTTGGTGGATAAATGAAGAGAAAATTGGGTTAGAAGTTAAATGATTTGGTTGATGTCCTATGGCTAGTAAATTACAGATTCCAGATTCAAAATCAGGTTGTTCTAATACACAACACCATGTGCTCTTCCAGCCCAACACTACAATTTCATGCAGAGTTTTCACTATACTATGTTACCTATAACAAAACAAAACAAGCAGCCAGAGAAGCATAAATAGACAATTAGTCTCCATAAGCAAGAGTTGGAAGAGTCCAAGCCAGAATCTCAGGCAAAGTCCAACTCTGTCAGGAAGCCACTTATACTCTTCCAGTTATAGTAAGAGCAAAGGATAGGTTTTCTGGGCCATGTCTTACTGGAGCCTTATATGTGGGAAACTGAAGTAAAGCAAATCATAATGCCAAACTTTTATCTACTGTGTCACACTCTGATATGGATAGGCTTTGTTCTGATGAGATGTAAAAGCCTTAACATTCCCACTTAATAGCCTTGAATGCTCTATTTCTTACAATCCTAAGTCTAGGGTAAACTCAATCTGTACTTCCTAAGGTTAAAGAAACATCTACATGTTGTCCTAGGATAAATAACATAGCAAATTCCTTTCAACCTGCCCCAGAATCAGTGCAGTTTGGGGGTTTTCAGAGGCTATTACTTTCCCTGTTTGGCAGTTCTCAAATGGGCTCATGGTAGATTAGAGACAGTTTCTGAAGTCATGCTGACTTTCTTGAAATTCAAGATAGTATGGTTTAACCAGGTTGTATGCTTTCTGACTAGCATTTTGGCTTTTTGCTCCCATTTCTTCTTTGTGGGTTTTTTCCCTCTTTTCTTTTCCCACTTTCCCTGGCTAATGAATACTAGTTGAACTAGTTCCCTTTAATCAACTGCTCTCTGGCTTCACATCCCTGACTCTTCACAAGGAAAATGGTGACTTCAGATTTGGATCTTGCAGGGGTTAGAGCACTGCCAACCCACTGGCAGTCTCTTTCCCAGCTTGGGTTCCCATCGAGGTAGCAATCCCACATCCTGGACTGGTGAGCTTCTCTGCGAGGTGCCAAAGTTGTTAAATTCACTCCACTGCTTTGGAAAGCGAAGACATCCAGAGGCAATTGTAGCATTTTCAAAGTTTGGAGAGAAGTTAGGGCTTCTCAGTGAGGGCATCTATTTTTCCCAAGAGGGCCTCTATTTTTCCCAAGATGTTTTCCCAACATCGGGCCTTTTCCAAGCCCCTCACTTTTGTGGATTTTGCAGATAAAGCAAATGTTTCCAAACCTGTGACTATTCAGCAAGTGCTGCCCCCAAGGACAGGCTCAGTAGGGCAAGGAACTCCTGTGATCCAAATTCAAATAACTCTTAGGACCCAAACACAAAACATAAAACCCAAAGCTGCTGGAGATTGAAGAGAATCTTTCCAGTGGGAGGGAAGAACTGATAACCTATGCTAAGTGAAATCAGGAATAACTGGACAATAGCAGTTGTTACCATTCAACACCAGTGGTGGCAAATTTGCATTTTTGCTGTTTATAAATACCAGTTCCACAGGATCTTCATTGAGCCCTTTTGAAAAATTTCACTGACACTCATGTCCCAAGCATGCCAAACCCAGTGTTGTGTTTATCCTACAATGCAAGAGGGAATTTCTTTGTGAAGGGAAAACCATTACTGAAATACATGACTGCAAGATGCAACCCTTTAGTGGGGGCAATCCAACTACTCGCATGGAAGCCAGGTCACCCCAGACTGGAGAAAACTTCATTCTCTTGGAACTACTAAACTATGTTGCCTGGAAAAATATGTTAATACAGTTCATTGTCAAACAAGTTGGTTAAGTCCAGAAAATGGGCAGAAATAACAGGCTGGGTTCACGTAGGTGCCCTGAACTACAGCATCTCTTTGAATGAGACTATGATTTACTTTCTTAAATAAATGTCATGGGGTAAAATCATGCCTTATACAAACCAGCTGAAATGTGTGATGTAACTATGTTAACACGTTTTTATAGCCCTGGAAGAACGCAATGGGGTGGGGTCTATCAGTAATCATCTAAAGACGCCGAGTATACATTCCAGATGTTCATTATGTCCCAACGATTTGTTGGGAGTAAAGTGGAGGCTTTCTCCTTGTCCAGGAAGTCTGATTTTAGTAATTGAAACAGAGACTAACTTGAAATATTGTATGTTTGGAATTATAATACTAAATCTCATAGTTCCAGTTAAGTAAGTGTATATGTGCAAAATAAAACAAACATATAAAAAGCAGTGGGGGGAGAGAGAGAAAAGGAAAAAAGAAAGAGCAAGAAAAGGCAATACTATAGGACCTTTGCACCTAAGCTCTTTCTTTCCCATTTCAGCCTCATAACACCTTGTTCGTTTCTACTGTCAAGCTGAGCCTTTACCGATAAGGTCCAGGGACATGGGAAATTAATGCACATGCGTATCAGATTGACTGGATCACTGAGTAATGGACCTGTGCAAAATCAGACTGTTCAATGGCCTGCACTATCGGAAAAAGACACTCACTTGTTGTGCTGCTTAAATTGCAAAATCTCCTCCAAAATGAATTAATTCTGAGCAGTCTTTAATGAGTTCCCTTAAAAAGTATTTAGACTTTTAGACTGTAGAAATCTGCTTCAAACGTTCTTTATCTTGGAGGGTGATGTGTTGAATCACATCAACTTTTTTTGTTGGAGATATTATGAAATCAATATAACAACCCAAGCCCTTTACAATTCAACCTGGCTGACCTTTGCAAACAAATATACATACATACCTTGCATTACATAATTTCACCTATCCTTCTGGTCAAACTGGACTACTTTTTACACTCTAGACATGCTTCGTTCCATGTATACCCTCAGCTCCTGCTAAAGAATCCTCATCCCTACCTCAATCCCAATGCTTTGAGCTGAAAAGTTGAGCACATTTACCACCTGCCCTTCATTAATCCTCCTGCCATCTCTTCTGTGCCCCCACCCCTTGCACCAGCTAGAAGTGATGATTCACCTCTGTGAACTCCCATATCACTTGAGTCATGCCTTCTTCTTTCTATGCATTTATGTAAATATGTAGACACTTATCCATATATTTATTGATTCCTTCATCCATAAAATATTTATTGAGCATAATAGCCAACATGCCATGAAATAGAACATGTTGATGAGTAAAACCACACCCCATCTCTCCTTTTATGGAGTTTACAATCCACTGCAGGGAGACCGTTATTCATTAAATAATTATACTAATTAATGTATGCTTACAAGCTGAGCTATGAATCGTACAAGAAATATATGTTCCTTTTTTCTGTTTGTTGTTTTAAAGAGTGTAACAAAGGTACTTGATCCAAGTATGGACTGAAAAGGAAGGAGGCAAGGAAATCTTCCTTAAGGAATAGATATAGAGGCAGAGGGTTAAGTTATCTCAACTTCTTAAGGGAAGAGTTTACTCAGTACTCATCTATGTCCTAGAGCTTCAAGCAGAGTTGGAGGGACTCAATTCTTTTTTTTTGGAATAAAACAGCATTTATAAATGCAGGTCAGAAAAAGTGAGATGCAGAGGCTCAAAATACCTTCCTCCCTGTCTACTTAAGGAAAACAGCCTCTCTTAAAAATACAAACAATTCCTGGAAAGGTTACATTCACTGGGAGCTTAATAGGAATTGCTTTGGGGTTTTACATAAGACTAACAAAGCTTATGCTTTTCATCAACACAACATGTTGCCTTCCACCATGTCCCACCTCCTCACTGAAAACTGCTTCCAAGACTAGTCTCAAAAAGGAGGTTACAGTCAGAACTGGCTACTCACTTCCTTCTTAAAGACCACATGGTCACCCTACAAGCTTTTGATCCTTTTGACATCCCATCATGGGGACTCTCTGGACTGCTCTGTCCATCTCTCAAACTGACTTTATCTTCTATACCCCTCCCCCAGATCTTTCTATTGTGCCCTCTGGAACTCACAGCAGGTCGTCAGCAAAATTCCCCATTTCCTCATCGTCTTTTGCTTCCCCTTTTTTTTCTTTAACTGAAACCCATGTGCCTCTGGAGGACAGTGATTTTGCCTAGTCCTCTCTGTGGAGACTGTTTCTTTTTCTCTTGTATTTCATGCACACCAGGGTCTGGAGATGATGGATAGAGGTCCTCCTCATTCCCTATGACTATTTTCAGATGATTTCTCTCCCTCTTTCCCAAACTCCTCCATCTGCAGCTCCTCTGGAGCACAAGTTATCAGAATATACCTCCTTCTCTCCCACCTTGTTGCCATTACCCATTGTCGTTATTGTCAGTCCCCTTCATTCATTAAAGATTTCTGGTCTGGATCACTGCCTTCATTCCACCACTGAGTTTGTTAGCATTCTTACAGTCTCTTTGACAATCTGGCTTCTCGGCTTTTTTGCCTCCTTGCATTCAGTCATCTGTTCTTCCACTGTACCTCATATATCAACCCTAATATACCCTAGACTTTGGGTAACTTGCATTACCTCCAAGGTCTCCATTCTAAGTATTCCCCTCCCTATATGCCATTTTCTATTTTTCCAGCTCACCTCTTCTAGTACTCCATTTCTAACCATTCCTTGCCACTATTGGGATCTCAAATCCTTTGATTCTTCTATGTTTCCTTATTCTTTATCCCATTATACCCTCAATTTCCCTTTTACCCAACCCATCATTCCATGACCCATTTGGTGACCCACATCACTTTACTCCATCCCCTGTGTGTATGTACCTTATCCATGTCTTTTCCCAACACATTTGTAAGGAAAAACCACAGTTCTGAATCTCCATCAACTCCATGCATACACCTGTATAGCTGAATGTGGTTGGAGAAAATGCATAACCAAGCTGAATGGCCTCACTTTAGATTTTTGACCACGAACATCAAATCAGTCCTCAGCACTGTCTGGAAATGCAAGACCTTTCCAGAAACAATGTGGAGAACACTGGGAGAAAGGACAAGACTAGGAGCAAGAAGACTGGGTAGACTTCATATGAAAGAGTCAGGTAAGAGATGATGGGTCCATGGTTTAGATAAGTGGTCATAGGAATGTTGGTCACACTTGTTATCAAAAAGACAAATGATAACAAGGGTTGACAAGGCAGCAAAGAAAAGGGAACCCTTGTATGCGGTTGATGAGAATGTAAATTAGTGCCAGCCATTATGGAAAACTATAAGGAGGTTGCTCAAAAAACTAAACATAGAATTACCATATGACCCAGAAATTCTACTTAAAATATTTGAAATCAGTTTGTTGAAGAGAAGAGATTCTGCACTCCCATGTTCATCGCAGCACTATGAAATCAATGTGTCTACAACAGATGAATGGATAAAAATGTGGTACATATACCACAGAATATTAATAGCCTTTAAAAAGAAGGAAATTCTGCCATTTGTGACAATATGGATGGAACTGAAGAACATTATGCTAAGTGAAATAAGCCAGGCACAGAAAGACAAATACCACATATTCTCACTTACATGTGGAATTTATACAATCAAACTCATAGAAGCAGAGAGTAGAATGGTGGTTACAGAGGTTAGGGGGAAGGGTAAATGAAGAGATAATGGTCAGAGGGTACAAAATCTCAGTTTGACAAGAGGAATACATTTTTGTAGTGCTATTACCCAGTGTGTGAATATAGTTCATAATTGGGTATTGTATACCTTGCAATTGCTAAGAGTAAATTTCAAATGTTCTCACCACAAAAAATGTTAAGTATCTGAGGCAATGGATATGTTAACTAGCTTGATTCAACTATTCCATACTGTATTCATAAATCATAACATCATTTTATACCCCACAAATTTATACAATTATAAATTATTGATTTACAATAAAAATTTTTAAAAAAGAAAAGTTAGAATACTAGTTTACAGAAACCAAGTGGAGAAAATGTTTTAAAAAGAAACATAGGCATGGGCAAGGACTTCACGTCTAAAACACCAAAAGCAATGGCAACAAAAGCCAAAATTGACAAATGGGATCTAATTAAACTAAAGAGCTTCTGCACAGCAAAAGAAACTACCATCAGAGTGAACAGGCAACCTACAGAATGGGAGAAAATTGTTGCAACCTACTCATCTGACAAAGGGCTAATATCCAGAATCTACAATGAACTCAAACAAATTTACAAGAAAAAAACGAACAACCCCATCAAAAAGTGGGCAAAGGACATGAACAGACACTTCTCAAAAGAAGACATTTATGCAGCCAAAAAACACATGAAGAAATGCTCATCATCACTGGCCATCAGAGAAATGCAAATCAAAACCACAGTGAGATACCATCTCACACCAGTTAGAATGGCCGGGTATATACCCAAAGGACTATAAATCATGCTGCTATAAAGACACATGCACACGTATGTTTATTGTGGCACTATTCACAATAGCAAAGATTTGGAACCAACCCAAATGTCCAACAATGATAGACTAGATTAAGAAAATGTGGCACATATACACTGTGGAATACTATGCAGCCATAAAAAATGATGAGTTCATGTCCTTTGTAGGGACATGGATGAAACTGGAAATCATCATTTTCAGTAAACTATCGCAAGGACAAAAAGCCAAACACCATATGTTCTCACTCATAGGTGGGAATTGAACAATGAGAACACATGGACACAGGAAGGGGAACATCACACTCTGGGGACTGTTGTGGGGTGGGGGGAGGGGGGAAGGATAGCATTAGGAGATACACCTAATGCTAAATGACGAGTTAATGGGTGCAGCACACCAACATGGCACATGGATGCATATGTAACAAACCTGCACATTGTGCACATGTACCCTAAAACTTAAAGTACAATAATGAAAAAAAAAAGCAACATGTATCTCTATGGCTCCTTATTTTCCTTAGAGCGAAAGCTCCTTCAGTATCTGCTTTCCCCAACTGTCACTGTCCTATTACCTCCCTCTTTCCCCAATTTTATTCCTCTTCTGCTGTACTTGCCACTTTCCTCTTGCAGGCATTCAAGGAGCACCTATATTAAGGAGCCTGTGCCACCTATTTGGGCACTTTCTCATTGATACCTCCCTAAACTATTTTAAATAGCAATCTGAGCCCTCATCCCTTCTAATCACTTTTACCCTGATTTACTCTTTTCCTCCTTTTTTAAATATTGTATTTCTCATATCATGTTTATTGTTTACTTTGTCTCCACCTTCATTCCTATCCCCTTCTTTACTGCCTGTGAAAATCAGCTGCACAAGGGCAGAGGTTCTTTGTATCATTCATGAATATATCTCAAGTGCCAACAATCGAGTTGGCCACATAGTAGGTGCTCTGTAAATATGTATAGCATGAACCTGCTACAGTTTCTGAGAGTTGCTAAACATCAGGTCAGTTTTAGAGAGAAGGGATTTGCTAGGGTTGCAATTCTACAACAATCCAAATACCCAACTCCCCTGTTATGTACCCATGAGAGAAACATTAATTTTTCCTTCTGAACTTAGATGAGACCCACCAGGCAAGCATTATGAATCAACGAAGACTTCCTGAAATTATGAAGTTATGCTCTAGGCTTGCATACAGGATGGAACTTTGGATATCAGTCTAGGTGTGGTGCAACTAGGGAGTACCAGATGTCTTGTTCAGTGGTGGTAGTGGTAGCTGATGAGTGCAGTATGACTAAGGAGGTAGAAGGTATCAAAGTGGAGGTGATGGACATTGAAAGAGAAATGGAACATTGTCTCAAACAAGATTAGGGCTGGGCATGGTGGCGCACGCCTGTCATCTCAACACTTTGAGAGGCTGAGGCGGATGGATTGCTTGATCCCATGAGTTCAAGACCAGCCTGGGCAACATGGTGAAACCTTGTTTCTATTAAAACACAAAAAATTAGCTGGGCATGGTGTCACCTGCCTGTAGTCTCAGCTACCTGGGAGGCTGAGGTGGGAGGATCGCCTGAGTTCTGGAGGTCAAGGCTGCAGTGAGCCATGATCATGCCACTGCACTCCACCCTGGGTGACAGAGTGAGAACCTGTCTCAAAAAAAAAAAAAAAAAATAGAAATTAAAACAAGAATAGATCTTCATATTTTATACCTTATCTTGGAAAGAGAGGCCTTAGTTCCCTGGTCCAAAATTGAAGAGTGCTCTATGGACTGATGGCAAGTATGTAATCATGAGGTATCTTAGTTTATTTTTATTGTGCACCAAAGGGTCGCAGCTCTTCTTGCTAAACTAGGACACTTTTGAAAGTAGCATGAGCCAGTCATCGTGGAATCCTCCAGGTGTGGGCATGGAACTCCCATTTCATTTACCTGAGCCACAGCTTTCCATCTTTCTGAGATGTGAATAGCATTCATTGGGCCCTCGAGAGATCCAATACCCACTGCCCAATTTCCACTGGTTTTATGAGGAATAGATGTTTGTTACTCCCTATTCTTAAGCTGCCGCTATTGAGAAATGCTATGGGGATATGGAAAGTGGGCTGAGATTAGTAGTGAGTGGGATCGTGCACCACTTCCAAATACAGCATGCATTTGGAAGAGCTCATGCATTTGGAAGGCCCTGTTTGAAAGGCTATTTCTTAGGGGCTTTCCAAGAGAGCTGCCCTTTAACTTAAAGAACAACAAAACAAATTAAACAGTTTCTGGTGAAGGCAGAGCAAAGGGTGGACCCCAAATTAACATGAGGGCCCATCTTCACTTGGGGGACTCCAGAACACAGATCCCTGGAAATGTCTCTCTTTGCCAGTGACCTTATGTGTTTAACTGTCCAACTGAGGGTTCACCCTGACATTTAGGCAACAAGTCAGAGCCTGTGAAATTACAGTGACAACTCAAACATGAGAAACAAACAGCTGCCCAATAGGGCCGCAGGAAATACTGCTATTCAGGAAAACTGCTTTTCAAGTTTTTTTTTTTTGTCTTTATTTCTTTCTCTCCTCACGAGACGGTGGTTACTGAGCTCTCCTCCCCTGATTATACCCCAGGTGACTGTGGGGGAGGTGGCGACAGGCAGTTCCCACCCTCTGGGAAGAGGCAAAGAGGTGGGGAAGGCAAGAAAGACACTGGAGAAAGGTACAGGATGATTTGTGTTGAAATTAGTGCCTTAAAAGGCGGTAGGAACAAATGGTTTAAAGGGAGGAACTGCTTCTTTGCACATGCAAAGAGAATTTCTGCAAAAATCTTCCAGAAACTTTCTGCAATTCTTATCCCCTTACAGCCGGACAGGGCAACTACAAAGTGACGACTAAGTGAGGGAGACTTCGCTTTTCAGATGATCATTCTCTGCACTGTTTGGTTAACTTATCTTCCATATCTATTGTTTTTTAATTGAAATGTTTTGAAAAGATCGATTTAATTACAACAAAATAAGTCACAGGGACTTCATTCACTCTACCTTTATTCTCTACGAGCCAGGAAAAAGTGCTTCATTTACCAGCTGCGTGGACTTGGGCAAATTATTTAACCTTCCTGTGGCCTATTACCTCATCTAAAACATAGGGTTAATAATAGTGCTTGCATTGAGGGTGGTTGGAGGACTCAGTGGGATAAGATAAAAGGCTAGGTGCTCGTTATGACAAGCACTCAGTAATCCTAGCTATCACTAGTCTGGTTCAAATGCTGTCCTAAAACAGAACTCAGCAGCATAGGCGAGAGTGTCCTAAAGACAGGCCCTAGCGGTCATGGCAAGTGACAGCAGCAGCTGCCTCATGGACTGTTGTCTCTGGTCCCATGGCTGGGGCTCTGATGGACAAGGTTGCATGGTGCATAGATGGCTCCTAAGTGTTCAGATCATCAGAGGCAGGAAGGAACAGCTGTTTGGGATAGGAACCATGGGAACAGGCAGAAGGCAAGGTTGATGGGGGTCACAGACACACCTGTCATTATCTTAGTAAAATAAATTATCTGCCTAACATCGTGTCCTGATAGATCTGAGAAGAACAGAAAATGTGGAGTGGCCCAACTGGTAAACAAGAAAAGAAGTATGTATTCTTTAATTTGGTTAAAATGTCATCTTCCCTGCCTGCTCCTTACTTTTCCACTGAATATGTGTGGGACTGGAAGGGTCTTAGCCATATCTAGAATCATAAAATCATTGAATATAAGGACGGAAAGGAACTATATAGATCAATTTGATCCAGTCCCAAATGTCAATAGTGCCAAGGTTGAAAATCCAGGTCTAGGCTAATGATATCTTCCTCCTTACTAATGGTTACTTTAAAATTCCAGGCTTAAGCCAATTAGCACAAGATATCTCCAGTAACAAAGAACATGATTTATACTAACTTATACAACTAGGACATTTATTTATCTCATATAGTAAGAAGTTCAGCAGTAAGGCAGACTTCAGGTCTGGATGATCCAGTAGCTCAACAATGCCATAAAGTTTAGTTTTTCTCTATTTCTCTACTCTACCATTCTTGGTGTGTGAGCTGCGTTCTTAGGCTGTTTTCTAAGATGTCTGTCAGTAGCAAGTGGGGGTGGTGTGCTTTCTTGTTTCGAACCCATGTTGGGGTCGGAAAGAGAGAGAGAGAAGAGAGGGTGGAGAGGGGGAGCAGGGGAGAGAGGGGGGAGGGGGGGAGAGAGAGAGAGAGAGAGAGGGAGAGAGGGAGAGAGGGAGGGAGGGAGAGGGAGAGAGGGAGAGAGAGAGAGAGAGGGAGAGAGAGAGCACAACTGTCTTCCAGCCATGTGATGAGAAGTCCATCATTTCAATCAAATTAAGGCAATTTAGGAAATGTGTTCACTTCTAAACCAGTAATAGTGGTCAGGTGAATACCTTGATTGTCTTAAATAGTGGTTGGGTGAATACCTTGATTGTCTTAAATAGTGGTCAGGTGAATACCTTGATGGTCTTAAATAGTGGTCAGGTGAATACCTTAATTGGCTTAAGCCAGGAATTTTAAGTCAACCATTAGTAAGGGGGAAGATAGTAGCTCAAACCTGGATTTTCAACCTTGGCATTATTCACATTTGGGGCTGGATAAATACCTGTTGTGGGGGATGTTCATCACCATTCCTCATCTCTGCCCACACAGTACCAAGGTAAGTGAATAGAGGAGCAGCTGGGAGGAGGACAGGGACCAGATGGGGCAAGATCTTGTAGACCATGTTAGGGATTTCTGTTTTTATCTTAAAAGTACTGGGAAGGGACAAACAGATTTTAAATAAAGGATAATTCTAGTTGAAGTCTGGAGAAAAACTAGGAGCAGACTAGTAGGGGAAACAGAGGGCCCGGATATTGCAGTAGAGCAGGTGATAACTGAGTCAGTTTCAGCTACGGTGGTGGAAGCAGAAATGGAGAGAAATGGATATATTTGAGTGCTACTTGGAAGCTAAACTAGATAGAACCCAGTGCTGGAGTCAATATGAGAGATGAGGGAAGGAAGATATTAAAAATGAAGCGTAGGTTTCTGGTTTGTTAACTTTAAGAACACTGGAGAACGATCAGATTGTAAAAGGAAGATCACGTTCTGAATATATTGAGTTTGAGGCCTGTCCGAGATATTCAAGTAGAACTGTCAAATGGGCAGATGGAGATATAAGCATGGTCTTCATGAGAGAATATTGGACTGGAGATGGTAATGAGCATGCTGAAAACTCACCTCGAGGGACTCTGACACTTAGAGGTTGCAGGTTGGATAAAGAGCCATGAATCTTGGAAGGAGAGGCCAGAGGAGTAGAATGAAAAGGGGTGGGAGGGAGTTCCAGGAGAGGGTTGTATTCTTTAAGCCATAGGAAGGGAGCATTTTGAGCAGGAAGGGTAAGGACCAAAAGATGGTCCTTTGGATTTAGTGACATGGAGGCCATTGGTGACTCCAGCAAGAACCATTTGAGTGTTGCGGTCGGAAGCTGGATGAATGCATGGGAAAAGACAAGGGACGTAGAGTTGATTTCTCTCGGAGAGGTTTGGCTGTGGAGGAAAGAAACCGGAGGAGGATAGCTGGAGGAGAAGCGAGGATCAGGGAGAGTTTTTCTTTAGGAAGAGACACATGGCTCTGCTTAAATGGTTTATGAGGGTGGGAGAAGAAGTTGGAAAATACAGGAGAGAAGTGGAAATGAATAGCGTAAAGTTACTGAAAAGGCAGGAGGGAATGGAATCCAGGACAAAGGGTGCTTCTGTTATTGTAGCCAGAGAGGAGAGAAGAAGCATGCATGTATGTGGATTTGAAGGGTTTGTGGCTGGAAGTTGCTAGTGTTCCTGCTTGAATTCTTCTATGGCTCCCGTCAGTAGGTAGCTCAATGTCTACACAAAAGTTGTGGGGAAGCTTCTCTAGTCAAATTATATTTGGGATATGCTATGTTAAGGTTAAGCAGTTATCTTCACTGCAGGACTTTCCAAACCCTTTAATACATAAACATTCATTGTGAGAGTCTAAGAGGAGGGTAGAGGAAACAGCATTTCCCACTGGGCCACAGAGCTCTGTAAGTGCACAGCCTCTCATGGAACCAGTTTCATGCCACTCTGGGAAACACTGAGCAGAATCAACACCTTCGTTTTATGGCAGAAGAACTCCCTAGGCCTTCACTTGGGTGAGCACAGCCCTCTTACTCTTGTTTGTGCTGGTGACCCCAGCCCTCTGCCTTAGCTAGAACCATATAGTTCTACTTTGAAATATGAAATTAGATGGAGAGGCAGCCATTACATCTTCGTGTGTTACCTGAAAGGATCTATGGCAAGACATAAATCTACTGGCTCTGGCTGGGCATGGTGGCTCACGCCTGTAATCCCAGCACTTTGGGAGGCCAAGGTGAGTGGATCACGAGGTCAGGAGATCGAGACCATCCTGGCGAACACGGTGAAACCCCATCTCTACTAAAAATACAAAAAAAAAAAAAAAAAAAATTAGCCAGGTGTGGTGGTGGGCACCTGTAGTCTGAGCTACTCGGGAGGCTGAGGCAGGAGAATGGTGTGAACCCAGGGGGCGGAGCTGGCAGTGAGCTGAGATCACGCCACTGCGCTCCAGCCTGGGAGACAGCGAGACTCCGTCTCAAAAAAACAAAAACAAAAAACCTTTGCAGCTGGCAGCAGATTGTGTCTGGGATTAAATTTAGTGTCCCTGGTTTCAGGAGAGGCAGACTCTTCACCTTCCAGCTGTGCAGTCAGCACCTGACTGAAGCTGTTGAAGGTGTTACAGAGATTCAAGGCACTGAAGGCTCTGAAGCTGTGTCAGCCCCACTTCTCCCTTTAAAATGTTCAACCCAATGGTTCATCTGTGACATCATCTAGAAATTGATGCAATGGATAATGTTTGCCTGTTGCTGAGTTTGAGTTTCCCATGAACGTCCATGGGAAAGTTCAGCTTGTTCACTTCTTCCTGCCTGGAATACCTTACCCTTCTTTTTCTCCCTGTTGGGGGGCTACTCTTGTGAAGCTCAAATTTGGGTAGGCTGGAGATCACCTGTTAAACTGTCACTTTTCTGGGCCCCACGCTGGATTCTGACTCAGTCACTCTGGAATGGGACCCAGGAGTCTGCATGTTTAACAAGCACCCCAGATGATTTTGATGTAGGCAATTCAAAGCACCACTCTTTGAAAGCACTGCACACTCTTATCCAGATCTTTTGGAAGAATTCCAGAATTGTGAAATACATGGAGTGGGATTTTTAAGAAAAATTTTGATGTTGAAAGTCAAAGTTATGTAGGGGCTAGTTATTTATTTATTTTTAACTTGTGCCTCAGTTTTCTGGTGTGTTTAATTGGGCCAGAAGTGGGGATGCCTCTCTCTTGAGGTTGCTGCATGGTTCAAATGAGCTAAATGCAAATGAAGACAGTCTGTAAGCGGGAAGGCCGGTGGCAATCACTATTTTGTGTTAAAATACAAGTCTCAGTGCTGGAAAGGATCTTAGTGGCTATGTAACCTAACACTTCAATTTTCAGCAAGAAAGGGCTGGAGCAGAAACCACGTCTTACTTTCCACTGTATTCCCTGATCCAGCTCAGTGCTTCCTCTGTAGCAGCAAGTTTAATTTTTGTTGATAAGGACCCAATATTTTTAAGCTTTTGAATGCAAATGAGTCATCACCCAAGATGCCGATTGGCTGACATGAGTCCTATTTGGTCGGATACTAAATAATGAAAAGGAAAAAACTGGTTATTAATGCAAAGAGGCTAGGAAAAGGCAGTGAATAGCGGCCCAAAAATAGCCTCAATAATTATAAGTCTTACAAAGCCTGTTGCGACGTACTTTATGAGTCAAAAATGAAGTGTGTGTGACATGAAATGAATCATTCTGTGAATAAGAGAAGTAATCTTGCTTATTTAAATGTGTTTTGTCAGCAATGATGCTCTCTCCTGAATAATGCGTGCCCTTAAACAAAAATGATGGATAGCTTTGTTGGTCTAAGATGAAAGGGATACAATTCTGCCGGTAAAAAAAAAAAAAAAAAAATCATGGTAATTTAGTGTTAAATGGACTCTGGCCTCACCTTAATAAAAAAATTATAACACACTTAAGTTTTCATGTATCAACCTTTGTACTTTGGGAATACATGGCTAGCATCTTTCTTTCACTTTAGAATTGATGGGTAGGAATAAGAAGACCATGTTTCTCCATTTGTCTCTCTCCAGAGCAATCTGTCAGTATTGTTATATGCTATTCTCGCAAGTTGCTTATCTTATATAGCAAAATGGTCATATTTTCATACTTGTATTATTTGTAATTATTTCCAGTGTTTTTATTGGGATAGGGGAGATGGCATGCGTTTCCTTGATGTATTGGTACCTCGTTTCCAGAGCAAAATTGAGACAGATATATTAAGATTACTGTCTCTGCTGATTTGTTGTGATACATTGAAGGTTTTGGACTTCAATAAATAAATTCCTTCTTCTACTTAAGAGTTTGAAACAATTGAGAGACTCACACAGGAGGGAGGCCAAACAGGGAGGCCAGTCTCCTTGATGACTGAGAAACTGTTGAGAATGTGGTTCTCAACCATGGCTAAGAGGATTTGTTAAGATTTCCCTCAAGAATTAGTCATGACTGTTAGTTTTGTACCACCCACCCCCCTATCCCATATCCTCTTTTTCCTTAGTAATAGAGTTCCCGGGCTTTGGTGGGGCACATGTTCCCTCAGGAAAAAACAAAAACAAAACATATTTCCCACTCTCCTTTGCAGCTAGATGGCCATATGACTAAATCCCGGCCAATAGGATTTAAGTGGTGTGTGTAACTACTTGGAAGTGCCCTGAAAGGGATGTCCATCTTTATCTCCTTCCTTCTTCCTGCTAACTGGAAGGTGGATGTGATGGCTGGAACTCAGGAAGCTATTTTGGAGTTCTACCCACATGCTGACAATGATGGTACAAGACAAGAGGCTCTCGGTTTTCTGATGGCCATGAAGTATCATGGTAGTCTGGAATGGCTTTACCTCTGTATATCACTTACATTAAAAAAGTATAATTTTCTATCTGACTTAAACCCTAGTTATTTGGGGTATTCTGTCATTTGCAGGTAAACTTAGTCTTAATACAGGCAGTTAAATGTCTGTCCCATCGGGAGATCCAGATCTAGATCCAGATCCTGGAGATCCACATCCTGGCAGAGAGAAGGTAAAAATGTTTTTTGTCAGCAGTAATGGACAGATCACAAAACAAAACTACTCAAAAGTGGCTGAGCCCTCAATATTGTGTTCTTTCCTCCAAACACCAATCAGGTTAGTGATTGTTTACCCCAAGAAGAAAATGACTGGAGGTACTAAGAGAGGCCAGGAATATTAACTAATGGAGGAACCTCCATATGGAAACATGAGACTTGGAAAAAAGAGTTTCTCCTGAACCTGGGAAATATGAATGCACCAAAGATTGCAAAGGTTGAAAAATAGGATTGACAAAGCACGTTCCACTGACAGTAAAGTAGACCTTTGCCATTATGACCAGAGGGACTCGTGTTGCTAGGCAGTGGGATAGGCAGGACTCATTTATGTAGGTTTTTAAATGCCAGATGGAAGAGCTGTGAGCTTATATTTTGACAAAAAAGGAGGAGTCAGTTATTGTTATGTGACCCTTGACTAGATACCATGCAAGGAATGTGTCATGGACTTATACCCCACAAGGATAGTAGGGGGTGGCTGAAGAATTTCCCCCAACAATCTGCAGACAAAGTTTGAACAACTCAGCATGCTGGGGTTCTGATTTGACTACCACCCATCCACCTATCAGACTCATCTCTTGGCATTCTCCTCCTTGATTTGAGGTTCAAGCAATACCAAGGTGCTTTCAGCTTGCACATTCCCTGCCACCTCATACTTCTGGACCTTTTCCACATGTTATTCTCTGCCTGGAACAGCTTCCCTACTTTCTTGGCTTGACTCTTTCTCAACCTTTAAGATTCAGCTAAGATTTCGTCTCTTCCAAGAAAACTTCAGTCAGTTTAGGCCAGGTTATGTTGCAGCAACTAACAGTTCCAGATTTAGTGGATTAAAACAACGCTTGTTTTTCATGTGTGTTTCATGTTAATTTCAAGCCAGCAAAAGTAGTCTGATCATCACAGGAGTTCAGTCCTTCAGAATGACAGAGGTTCCATCTCAAACCATGCTCCATGGTGGCAGAGGCAAGGAAAAGGGAACATGAGACTACATGCACTGACTTCCAAAGCTTCTTCCCAGAGGTAACACATGGCACTCTGGTCACATTTTGCTAGACAAAGAGTCACCAAGCTACGTCTGCTCCTAGAGGGAGGTAAGTGTGATCATCCCCAGGGAGGAGAAGCAGCTAACACAGTCTACTGCAGCCCCCTGAACCTCACCTTTCTATCTTTGGCTCCTGCAAAGCATATGTTCTGTATTCCCTTAATGTCCTGAGCACACTCCTGTTCTAACTCTTCCTCCTCTCCATCATTGCTTGCTATATGCCTTGCTAAGCCTTTTTCATCCTTTCATTCAATCCTCACAGTAACTCTGTGGAGTTATTATAATATTGTTATTAACACATTTAATTCTCACAACATTCTTCAGAGGAGAGACTGTGATTATGCCCATTTTATAGTTGATGAAACTGAGTCACAGAGAGGTTAAGTGACTTGCCTAAGATCACAAGGCTAGTGAGTAGCACGGCCAAGATTTGACCCCAGGCAGTCTGTCTCCAGACAGTCCACCAAACTAGCCACCCTCTGTTCTAAGTGTTTTATGTATTTATTAACTCATTTGACTCCTGCAACAAGAATAGGCACTCTTCTTGCCATTTGACACATGAGAAGCTGAGGCACAGAGAGGCTAAGTAATCTTTCCAAGCTCGCTCAGAGGGAAGTGGGCTTTAATCCCAGGGAGTCAGGTTCCAGGGCCAGAGCTTTCAGTTACTGTGCCATTTTGTCACAGTGTTTGTTCATCTTTAATCTACCTGATATGGACCTCTCTACATGGGACCAGATGGGTTTGTATATGGATATAACAAGAACAACACACATTCAGATGAGAATAGCCACTCTATTCCATGGAATGAGCTCTTTATGTTCAGTGAGTAGTTAATGTGTATATCTGTGGTTGATATGTAGCTCTCAAATACAGTATAGTTCCAAGGTTGTGTTGAATCCCTCCTGGCTAGGAATTTGGGATGCTTTAGTTTCATATGGCCACAAAAATGGTCTCTCTTCTGGTTCTGATAACGTGCTATTCTGTGTTCCATGATGGCCCACATCCCACATTGACCTATGTAGATTCATTCATTCACTCACTCATTTGGTCAATAAAAATTTATCAAACCCTACTAAATACCAGGCACTAATGGAGTTACTGAAGATACAGAACTTCATCTCTCTCTCTCTCTCATCTATCTATCTATCTATCTATCTATCTATCTATCTATCTATCTATCTAATCTATCATCTATCATCTACATATAGAATAAAACAGTGAAATGCCTGCCCTTGTAGCATTTACACTCTAATGAGGAGAATCAGCTAATACACAAGGGAGTGATAAGTGCTAGGAAGAAAAATTAAGGAGGGAAGGGAAATAGGGGGTGCCGAGGGGAGAGGGGAGTTGCTTATTTAGACTGGGAAACTAGGGAAGTCCTTGCTGAAATAGAGTCCAGGAAGAGGTGAGGGCATAAGCCATGTATATATCTGTGAAGAGTCTTCTAGATCCAAAAGAACAGCAAGTGCAAAGACCCTGAAATGGGAACATGAGCAACAGGTTTGGGGAGCAGTGCGGAGGCTGGTGAGGCTGGAGCAGAGCAAGTGAAGCAGAGAATACTGGGCAGAGGGGATGCTGGGGCTGTTGGAGGTACAAAGATAATCTAGGACTTTGTGGGCCTCTGTGTGGCCTTTGGATCTTATTTTGAGTGAGAAAGGGTGCCCCTGGGGGACACTGAGCCGCAGAGTTACTATCCACACACTACATCCAAGCTGCCATGTGGAGAACAGGAAAGCCAAATTCCCACCAAGAAGGATGGTTTAAGAAATTATAGCACAGTCAACCATGGATGAAGCCATTCCAAAGATTGACATAGAGTTTGCCAGTTGATTTGGAAGGAATTCTATGAGGAAATGTGGAGTAAGAAAGCCAAAATACAGAAAAGTATGGATGGCATCCCATTTTTATAAGGGCTTGCACAGCTTTTAATTGTATACATTAAAGATATATATAAAAAAGAACAAATTTTAATATAAATGTGGTATTAATCCCATGGTACAAGCATTACTCTTTACTTTTATATGGGGAAACTGAGGCTCAGTGAGTTCAGTGGCTGCTCAGTCTGCACATCCACACAGCAGCTGCACAGGAGGAGCTGAGTTCCCAGACGTCTTGACTCTACAGCCTTCATTTCTTTAAGTTCCCCACATTATTTATTCCTGCACCTATTTTCTTCCTCCTAAAGGGGGAGTAACTTTGCTTAGCAAAAATGGAAAAGAGCAGTCACTTATAGGATTTTTTTCCATCGGGAGATAAATTTCCTAAAACTTCTGAACTCTGGAAACCGCTTTAGTTCTTAACTCAGACCCACAGGGGCTGTGGCCTTCATGAAAAGGAGTGTTTACAAGAATGTTATTAGTAAGATGACCTCCCCACAACACCATGGCAGATAAAAGTAGGGTGAGCTGGAAATTCTTCACACTGGAAAAGACAAGTTGTCCATTTGGAAGGAAAATTAAAACAACAAAAAAGAAAGCCCTATTATGAAACAAACAAACAACAGAAAATAACAAGTGTTGGCAAAGGATGTGGAAGAATTAGAACCTTTGTGCACTGCTGGCAGGATGTAAAAAGATGCAACCACTGTGGAAAACACTATGGCACTTCCTCAAAAAAATTTAGCATACAATTACCATATAATTCCATAATTCCATTTCTTGGCATATACCCCAAAAAAATTGGCAGCCAGTGTCCTGAACACACATTTGTACATCCATGTTCACAGCAGCATTATTCACAATAGCCAAAAGGTAGAAACAACCCTAGTGTTCATTGATGGATGAATTAATAGACAAAATGTGGTATATATATATATATATATATCACATTTTTATATACATAATATATATCTATACATACATATGATATTATATATGATCTGTATATCACATTTTGTTAATTTATCTGTCAATGGACACTCAGGTTGTGTGTATATATATATACATACACACACACATATACACACACACACACACAAGGGAATATTACCCAACCTTAAAAAGGAAGGAAATTATAATACATGTTACACCATGGATGAACCTTGAAGACATTAAACTGAGTGATGTAAGCCAGACACACAAAAGGATGAATATTGTATGATCCACTTGAATGTGTTACCTATAGTAGTCAAATTCATAGAGACAGGAAGTAGAATGGTGGTTGTCAGGGGCTGGGGTGAGGGAGCCAATGGGAGTTAGTGTTTAATGGATATGGAGTTTCAGTTTGGGAAGATGAAAAAGTTCTGGAGATGGATGGTGGTGATGGCTGTACAACGATGTGAATGTACTTAATGCCAATGAACTGTATACTTAAAAAAGGTTAAAATAGTAAATTTCATATCATGAATACTTTACACAGTTTAAAAGAAGAAAAAGAAAGACACTCCCCCTGTGATTAAAAATCTAGCATTCACAGTGGCCAGGTTCCCATGAAGATTTTATCAAGGAGAACTCACCGGAGCCTATGGCTGCCCACCCCTTCTTGGAATCCTTTGGAAAATAGGACCCATGCTTTGTGCTCCATGTTTCATGGCGTCAGTTAGCTCTCAGTGACCCTTGAGGTGGTGCGGCCAGCCAGCCAACTCTCCAGGACGTGTTCTTTTTCCCGTGCATGATCTCAGAACCTGATTAAGTGCGTCCAGATTGAGGCGCCTAGGGGAGGAAGGATGATGGTGACCATCAATCACAGAGACAGGCAACGGAGACAGCCTCGGTGGGCTGCCTCACCTTCAGAGAGAACCTGGAGGAGTTGCGGAAAATGCTAGAAGCGTGCTCTGGCAGGGAAAAGGGGTGTGGAACTCTGATGAGAGCAGAGGCAATAATGCTATTGGAATTTCTGAAGGTTATTCAAGACTCCACATCAGTGCTGGTTATATATAATCTTCTTTTTAACTTTCTGCCTTCCTTCCTTCAGACTGTCTTAGAGAAACATTTGTCCCCAAGGAGGACAAAAATTCATTTCACTTGGCTGGAAGCAGCAGGATGTCACAAAAGCACCCTAGTGTGGCTGTCTGCCAGCAAGATTTGAGACAGCAGTCTCTAGTTAGAAAGATCTATCAGTGCCCCTCCTTGCTTCCCATTTCAAGTGTTTTGTTAGATACAAGGACACTGTGTGTGTCATCCCCCTTGCTCCGTAACCAGCCCCTTACACCATGTACCTAGAAAGGAGAGGATGTTCTGCGTGAGTTGTGTGTGAGCCCTGGCAGACACCTGTCAGTGCAGACTGTACTTTCCAAACTGGGGATCACCTGGCCCGGCATACATGCCTCCATGGAAAACCTGGCCCTGGTCAGGGCAGTCAATGGAGAAGTTTGTGCTGAAAATCTGGGATGTTTCAGCTGATGGGAGGAGGAAGGAGTAGCAGCAAATTCAGGATTTGGCTCTATGACCCCTGGGGAATGGGTGGCTGGAAAGAAGCTACTGATTAACTTATGAGGACAGACTTACCTGTAGATGGGAAAGAAATGCTTCTCAGAGTAGTCAGGCCCTTACAGCTCCAGTTCTTCTTTTCCTTGACTGTGAACTCTCTCCCCAGCCTTACCTTCACCTGGACTATAAGTATGAAATGTAGGGCTTCTGTTTTTCCTTCTGACTTTCCTCCCCAGTATTCTTGACCTGCAAACATGAAGCTAAGGTCTGAGGCTGCTCTTCCTCAAGGTCCCCCCATTGTCTCTGTCATGTCACTATTAATCTCTGTCTCCTAAAAAAATATATATAGACAGATCAAATCATTAGCTGTGAATCAGACTGCCTGGGTTCAAATCCCACATCCTAGGCCTGAGGGTGGGACAACTCTCTAGGGGATGGGGTTGGGGGGCGGTCCTTGAGTGTACTTGGGAGGCCCCTTGCCCTGCTGGATAGAGGTGGGCCCGCCCCACGCTCCATTGTCTGGGAACCGATTGAAGTCCGACTGCCGTTGCTTTCCTTGCTTTCCCTGGTTGGCTTAGTTAATTCATCCCACATGTTTCCTCTGCTGACTGGTGAAAGAAAACTCCAGTATCAGGTTGCGCCTGAGATCAAGTCAGAGCGGCTTCCCCCTGACATCTCTGTGATCCTGGGCAGATGTGCTCCCAGGGCAGGGCAGCATGACCACCAGCCATGGAAAATCTGTGTGTGTCAGGGTGAAGCGCGGCGTGGGGTGAGGGGCCCGGCAAGGGCAGGCAGAGGAGCAAGCACCACTTGAAGGGCACTCGAGGCACTAAGCCTTCCAGCGTTTGAGGCTGGAGCAGCCCTGTCATCAGCTACCTGTGGAGGCGCAGGCCTTCCCTCCAGGGGCTGCCTCACCACTACAAAGGCGGGCTGTGTGATGAGACTCGTCAAGCGCAGCTTTGCACGCTCTCTGCTCTGTTCATACCATCTTGCAAAGTAGGCAATATCCTCACTTTCGCTTCCCCAGTGAGGAAACTGGGATTCAGAGAAGTCAGGTAGCTTGCTTAAAGTCACCAGCAAGGAAGTGGCCGAGTCTGAACTTGAACTCCCTGGTGGTGCCACCAGTGCACTTTCCTCCTCCTGAGATGTGGGTTGATTCTGCAGCGCCCACAGGTAGGATGCGGGAGGTGAGGGCAGCGTGATGCAGGGAGGGCGCCTTGAACTGGTTCTAATGCCTGCTCTTAGGTAATCCCTTTCTCATCTGGGAGACAAAGGGCTTGGGGGCCCCTTTAAAAAGTCTCTGCTACTCTGATCCCTTTTATTTATTTATTATCCTTGATTACTTTCTCTCCAGTGTGTAAAGCCATTTCTGTTTTGTGTTTCCTTAGCAGATTTCAATTCTCCAAGGGCATTTGGCTCCCTCCCAGCACCAGGCCTAGGCAGGGCTGCCCTTATGACAAGGTTAAAAAATGTAATAGAGCTGAAGGACCCAGGATGCCAGTGTAGGATCTTTACCAGGCTCTCGCCTTTGCCCGGCATATCAGTACTTAACTGGCGATGCACCAAGCACCAAACTTCCATGTAACCTTCAAAGCCCAGTGCCGTTGTTACCATCACTAAGAAGCCTTCCTTACCATAACCCTGTGTGCTAGCCACACCTAAGTAAAATTCATATGGCTGCTACTGTAATTCATACCTGCTTTCGTAGCTGGGATGTTTCCGGCTTAGTCCTTGTTTACACATCTGTCTTTTCTACAGGCATGTGGGTTTCCTGAATGCAGGAGACTATGTCTTTATCACTTTCGGTTTAATAGTGCCTATTACCTGTTATACAACAGAAACTCTACCAAGATTTGTGGGTGTAAGGAAGGAAGGAAGGAAAGAACAAAGAAAGCAATCCAATCTGTTTGGCTCTTTTCTGTAGTTACAAATTTATTGGAAATCTGCAAAGTGCATGAGTCAGTCCACAGAGCTTCTCCACTGTGTGATTGGGTTTTGCTTGGGTCATCAATCTGCCATTTCCTGACTCTTCCATCACACACACACACACACAGCCACAGCATCATCTTTGAGCAATGCAATAAATTTTATTAGGCTTTATTTCCCTTCTCTTTAAAACCTAGAGAAATAGAACAAAGTTCCCTTTAATTTTTCTTTCACAAAACTCATGGGTAACATATCAATTATTCAAGTCCATTTATATGTCTATAACCACCTCTTCTCTCTTTGTTTCCTCTGGAAATCTTTACTTTTCATGCACACACACACACACACACACACAGACACACACACACTGATATGTATGTGTATAACATCAAGCAGTAATACATTTTTCAAAGCTACTTTTTTTCAACTTTTGGATTCAGAGAGGACATGTACAGGTTGGTTACATGGGTATATTGTGTGATGCTGAGGTTTGGGGTACAGATGATCCCATCACCCAGATAGTAAGCATAGTACCCAACAGGTAGCTTTTCAATCCATGCTCTTCTCCCCCTCTAGTAATCTCAGCGTCCATTGTTCTCATCTTTACGTCCATGTATACTCAATGTTTAGCTCCCATTTATAAGTGAGAATGCCTGGTATTTGGTTTTCTGTTCTTCTGTTAATTCGCTTAGGATAATGGCCTCCAGCTGCGTCCATGTTGCTGCAATGGATATGATTTTGTGCTTCTTAATGGCTGCATAGTATTCCATGGTGTATATGTACCACATTTTCTTTATCCAGTCCACCATTGATGAGCACCTAGGTTGATCCCATGTTTTTGCTTTTGTGAATAGTGCTGTGATTAACATACAAGTGCATGTGTCTTTTTGGTAGAATGATTTATTTTCCTTTGTGTAGATACCCAGTCATAGAATTGCTGGGTCGAATGCACCTTTGAAACCTATTCTCTGTTACTTGTTTTTCTAAAAATAGAAGCTGTGTCAAAATTACAAAATAAATAAAATTCATGGAGTTAGAAAGTGTTAGCTGTAGGCATAAGTGGTCCTTCCTATAGGTCAGGTCTACACACTTAGACTCCTCAAATGTTTATAGCAATTCTCATGTTGGCATTTGAATCCGTCTCCCCAGAACTAAGTAGAGAACATTGCTTAGTCCAAAATCACACAGATTCAACAGTTATTTGACAAATATATATTGAACATCTATTATGTTCTGGGCATTGCTTTTAAGTTCTACTGCTGTGATAAGACAGACATGATCACTGGCTGCATGAAATTTTCATTATGTAGAAGGAGAAAAGAGCAAGAAAAATAAGCAAAGAAACAAATATATACAATAATTAGAAAAGGTAGTCTGGGTGCAGTGGCTCACACCTATAATTCCAGCACTTTAAAAAGCTGAAGTGGAAGGATCACCTGAGCCCAAGAGTTCAAGACCAACCTGGGCAACATAGTGAGACTCCATCTTAAATTTTTTTTTTAAAGCTGGGCATAGTGGCGTGCTCCTGTAGTTCCAGCTACTCAGGAAGCTGAGGTGGGAGGATTGCTTGAGTTTGGGAGGTCAAAACTGCAGTGAGCTGTGGTTGAACAGACCACAGCCTGGACAGCGGAGTCCGTGGAGACCCTGTCTCAAAAAAAAAAAAAAAAAAAAAGAAAGAAAGAAAGAAAGAAAGAAAGAAAGAAAGAAAGAAAGAAAATGTGGTAAGTCTTGTTAAGGAAATAACTTGGGAGGCAAGACAGAAAATCACTGATGTGGGTGATCTCTCTCAGTTAAAGTGGACACGGAAGGCTGCTCTGATTTGAGACAAGAGGATGAAGAACAAAAAGAAAAGGGTTTACCATGGTAGGAACAGCAGGTGCACAGGGTCTGGGGTATAAAAGGGTTTGATGTGTTTTACAACCTGGCAGAATGCCAGTAAGGCTGTAACCAAATGAGCAAACCTGAGGAGGTATAAAGTGAGGTGGGAGAAGGATAGAGGGGCCAGATCACGACCTTGTGGGCCTTGTGGGCCAGGTCACAGTGTTCAGGAAACAACTGAATTTCATTCAAACTTCAATGAAAAGCCACTGAGGATTCTAAGCCAAGGGGTGACATGGCCCACTTTATATATTAAAAAAGTCTGTTACAAGTGGCCCATAGAGGGGTGATCATTGAAGGAGAAGACTGGTTAAGGGTGGCATTTGTCTAGGTGAGAGGTGGTGGCCTGGACTAGAATAGTGGCTTGCAGAGAAGAAGAGAATCGGATGCATTTGGATATATTTGGGAGGCAAAAAAGACAAGACTTGCTTATGGTTCAGATGAAGCAAGAATAAAAAATGCTGCCAGGGTTTCTGGCTCCTGTGGACTGTGAGGACATTCACTGCAAAGGCACCATGCTGGGGGATGAATTAAGAGGTCAGGTGCAGATGCCAGGAGTCATCTCTTCTGCAGCTTTCTAAACACCTCTGCTCTGTGCAATCAGAGCTGGTGCACCAAAGTCAACAGGTATGTCCAGCGTTTGGAAAATCCCAATGTTAATGTTGATTGGGATTTCTCAGTTGATCTTTAGGGCGTGACACATGTGGTAGAGGCAAGAAAAAACATAAAAATAGTCTAGCACGGAGTCCTTGAGCAACTACTATGTGCCTTGTGTGGTACTAAGTACTGAGGTGGAGAAGAAGGTTCAACAATTTTATAAATGAAGGTAATGCCAGGTGTCCATGGAGCTTTGTCTGGGGGTGGATACTATGTTCTGCCAGCAAGTGACTGAGGACTCCACAGAGATAGTGACATCTAAATTGAGGCTTAAAATTTGGGTAGAGGTTTTCCAAGTAAAAGCAGAGGGAACTCAATTTTCAGCAGCAGCAGGGGCAGAATATAGCAAGTTAGGGATGTGTGCAAGGATTTATCATGTTTATGGAAGGAGAGTTGTAGGTCAATATGGCTAGAGGGTAGAATGTGGTGGAGAGGGGGCATGTGTGAGGATGGCACAGCCTGTGTGACCTGCTAAGGGGTCAAATCTGTACCTTTTGTGAGATGTGAATCAATAAAGGCTTTTAAGCAGGGAATATGCCACAGTCAAATTTGTATATTAGAAAGACAGCTCTGGCTGGGGATGGAGAATGGATTGGAGGGGGAAGTCAGGATAGAAGTTAGGGGGTCTAGTTAGGAGGCTAAAATAGTAATTCAGAGGAAAGTTAACAAGAACCTAGAAACACTAATGATAATAATGATAGCTCACAGCTCCACGGTGCATCCTCTGTTCTGAATGTATTATATACATTGATAAATTCAGCCCTCACAACGCTCCTACAAGGTCAGTTCTATTTACTACTTATTTACAGATTAGAAAATTGTGCTGTAGAGAAATAAAATAATTTAACAAGGTCACACTCCACTTAGAAGGTAGTAGAGCAGGGATTTGAACTCAGACAGTCTGATTCACAACTAAGTTATGAAGAATAGCCCAAGAGAGGAGATGATGATAAGCGGCAGGGAGAACTGACACTATTTGTTGACTCAATATAGAGGTAAGTGGGTGATGGTAAAGGAGAGAGAGGAATCCGAGAGACCCTGAAGGCTGTGATTTGGGTGCTGGGCTAGGTGGGGCTAGAGACAGTATCATTTCGTCTTTTGTCTGTGCTGCATACAGGGCAGCAACTTGGAAGAGCCTGCCCTGCCACTTGTGTGGCATTAAGAGAACCCGTGTAATCCCATTTTTCAGTTTGATCTGTGCACACGGGGGTTTCCTAGCCAGGGTTGGCATGCATATGAGTAATGTGAGGACTTCAATGGAATGTCACAGGGATTATGATCCTGCCCTTCTGACCTCCCAGGGTTACTGTGAGCAACAAATGAGATAATGAGAGGCAGCCTGGCAAAGTGGGAAACCAGAGGCTTGAGCTCAAGTGCCCTTCCTGTTTCTGAACCCTTGTAGGAAGTCAGCTAATGTCACGGAGCCTCAGTTTCCCCACTGGTGAAATAAAAATCATTCCTCTCCTGATGACCACAGGGGGTGGCTGTGAAAGGAGTTCAGGATGTCATTGGGTGGATGCACTTTGGAAATGATTGGATACTTCACAAGCAAGCACGGGAGTGGTTACTGTGCTGATAACTACATGCCAGTGGAAAAATGAGCTCTACTGTGAGTGTATGACATCTAGGCAAATCATTTTCATTGATAAACGTGTCTATAATTATCAAACAAAAGCAATATATTGACCCACACTTTCAAATAATGCTCTGAAATCAGTGAACTTGAAAAAAAAATTTTTTTTATTGATATATAATAGATGTACACATTTTCAGGGTACATATGATAATTTAATATGTTCATATAATTTGTAAAGATCACCAGTGTAATTGGGCTATCCATCACCTTAAATATTTATCTTTTCTTTATGCTACAAACATTCAAATTATTCTCTTCTAGCTATTTTGCAATATACAATAGATTATCATAAACTATAGTCACCCTACTGACTTATGAAACATCAGGTCTTATTTCTTCTAATTTCTTAAAACATCATTGAACTTTTAAGCCTTGAAAAGAGATAGGATGTATTAAATGTCTTTAATGTAGTGAATACATAAAGTGTCCTTAATCTATTAAATCTCTTTGTGGCATCCCCAGCCAGGAATCCATTCATTTCACAAGTATTTTTTAACCATTGGTGGGGACACAGAAATGAGTAATTCAGAAACACTCCCAAGCTTAATGAGGTTGCATTTTAGTGAGAGAAGCGAGGCAAGAAACGAACAAATAATCAAATACATAAGGTATCTAATTTCAGATTGTGTTAAGTACCATGAAGGAAATAGGATGATGAGAAAAGAGCAGCAGCTACTTTACATGGGTGGTCAGAGCAAGAAGCTGGAAGCTACGAAGAAAAGCTATGCTCAGGAAGAAAACATTCTGGGCATAGAGATGACTCGTGCCAAGACCCTTAGCTAGGAATCAATGTGCCCTATTCAAGAAACAAGAAGGCCAGTGTCTCTGTAGTGCTGTAAGTGAGAGAAGCGGTGACAATAAATGAGTCTGAAGGGGGCAGGGGCCAGATCATTTAGGATGTGGTAGAGTTTGATTTATTCTAGGTGCAATAGGAAAGCCATTGGAGGGTTTGAAGCCGGACAACATCATTTGAGTGAAGCTTCTCAAAACTCCCTTCTGCTACTGGATGAAGACAGGATAGAGATGGGGCAACAGTGAGCAGGGCAGGACCACTTATGAGATGGTCATCTGGGACAAAGGGGATAAGGGTGGAGAGAAGTTTGAAATATGTCTGGGGATAGAGCCAAAAAGGACTTGCTGATGGATTAGATGTGGGTAATGTGTGAGGGGCTGAGAATAGCTCCTGGATTTTGAAGACATAAAAGGAAACTCTTGGATCAACTGTGCACTCCAGATTCTCGTAGGTCGGTGCTCTCTTATGAGACTGAAATCAACAGGCACCTTGTATTTGTCCACACTTAGGATGGTTCTGTCATCAAAGGAAGCAAGACCTGCTCAGACTAAGAGTTTTTAAAACATTACGAGCTAGAGATGGACCAAAGAAATAAGAAAAGTTAAGGAGTGGAAGTAGGAAGAATGTTCTTGTTTCTTTCCCACTTGTCTTTTCATTGAGACTACTTAATGCTCTAATAATTCCTCTTCCTATTAAAACCAGAAGTTTAAAGAAAGCCCTAGAACATTGATTCTTACATCCATTTAAATACTGGCTGTTACTTCTCTTCCCATTGTCTTTTCTGAGGTTGTCCAGCTATGCTGGGCCATGGAGGAATTGTGAATGGAAGGAGGGTGAAGAGTCACTTATGGAGATGGGAGAGAAGCCAGGATTTACACTGAAGATGGTGGCTCACGTCTGTAATCCCAGCACTTTGGAAGGCCAAGGCGGGCAGATCATGAGGTCAGGAGATTGAGACCATCCTGGCTAACACAGTGAAACCCCGTCTCTCCTAAAAATACAAAAATTAGCTGGGCATGGTGGTGGGTGCCTGTAGTCCCAGCTAGTCGGGAGGCTGAGGCAGGAGAATGGGCATGAACCCGGGAGGCAGAGCTTGCAGTGAGCCGAGATGGTGCCACTGCACTCCAGCCTGGGTGACAGAGCAAGACTCTGTCTCAAAAAAAAAAAAAAAAAAAGACTTGTCTTCATAGGCCCCTCTTCCAATCTCATCTCTTGGGGTTGGAGTCCCCTCTATATCCACCATGTGTAACTGAATTGAAAGGAAGAAATATGCCTAGAAGAAAAGCTTCTATAAGAAGATCCCAGCATTTCATTTCGACAGTCTGCAGCTCTGCCTCAAGTTAACCCTGAAACAAGAAATCAGGCTTAGGGGAGCATTTATTTCAAGGTTTCATAATCTCATGTTTGACAGCAGCTGGTGGTACAAAGTGTAGAGTCTACTGGATGGATCCGATTATATACCAGATGGTTCTGTTTTCAAATTTACTCCAAATGTTCAGATGCTTTTTCACTAAATTCATATTTCCCATCTGATGTTACCCCCTGGGGCTGAACTTTAATCTGGGTTGTAATTTGCAAGGTTTTTGTTATTCTTTTTGATCTTCCAATAGAAAGAGAATTCCTAAACACCACCATGCATCCACAGGGGCTGAACAATGACTATACATGAATGAATGCAGCAGGGTTGTTCTCTGAGGCAGGTCTTGCCTCCATCATACCTCCTGCCAGAAGTGGACTCAGATATGCCCTATTTGGAGAAGCCTCGAAACCCAGCTCCAATGACCTTGAGATCTGAACAATGTGTTCCTTTCCCCAGGCAGCATATGTTAGCACATCAAAATTCTTAGTAGCAAATTAAAACTTCTTTAGCGGAGAATAAATGCACTAAGTAACTGTGTTACTGGCCTATTATGTGTCTCTAATTGTGTCACCTCGCTCCTCAGTAGGGTTTTCCGTTCATTATTTCCAGGTCCTTTTCCCACTGCTGTGCACTAATGGTCTTCCTATTCTTCCTCTGCACTCCAGCTGCCTACAGCTGTCAGCCACCCACTCCAGCCTTGCCTTTCTAGTGTTTTCATCTTCCTGCCAGCATTACGAAATTTAACTTATAACAAAAAATGTTCTCTGAGTCTCCTTTTCTTTATGAATTTCTGATTTCTTTCACCATTTAGAAACCTCTAGTTCTCCAAGCACCTGTTCTAGTTATGTCTTGACAATCTGGCCTTTTCTGTCCCCAAGTGCATGATTCTAGTGGACCCAGGGCAGGGAGAATGTACCCTGGAGGTTGGCTGGTGCTGGGGGAGAGGGTGCTTATTTGGTGACCCTGGTGCTGAGCCATCGTGTGGGTACCTCCAAGCCACCATTCACATAGAAAATAAGGTGGATGGTAACTTGTGAAGCTACAAGACAATGAGGCTGGTGCCCCTGGAGTTGTACAAAGCAATGGCTCTCCCACCAATGAGCTGTGAGACTGGCATTCACTTTACATCTGTGGAATTCCGTTTTCTCATCTGTTGAAGAAAATTTGTATGTAATGACTACTAAGATCATTTCTACAGCTGTTTCTAAGGCCATTATGATGAAAAGACCCACTCCCTGTTCTCTGAATGTGTTCCTGTTATGTAAATACAAGGTACATACACATACAGCTATGTAATTTGTGGGTGCCAGTGCAAAATGGAAATGTGAGGCAGGGCCCCTTGCTCAATGATGATTGGGAATTTTAAGACGTTGACTGCAGAGCATCAAACCAATTATGAGGCCCTTCTGGGCCTGGGACCTTGTGTGACTGCACAGGTTTCACACCCATAAAGCTGGCCCAATGCTGCGGCTGCTATGTAACCATATATAGCCTCCTGAGTAAGGTCATGCCCACATGGGAAGGTATGGTTTTCTCAGAAAGGAGAAGCCATTTCCTGAGTCAACCAGATGGTTAATAGATAGGTCCTCAGATAGTAAAAAATAGGTCTTAAGCTTCTTTGTCCTAGTTTTAGTCCCTTGGGTCTAGACATGGAGGAACCTGCATCTCTGGATAGTTCTGGTTTCAATATGATGCCCAGTATTTTCAGGCAGGCCTGAAACTTGGATAGGTTGAGGTCTGTGACCATGGAAGGCAGGTAATATTTGTAAAGTAGTTTCTCTAATGTTACATTATTTTCTGGGTTTATTTCTATGTAAAAACAGAAAAGGTATTATTCAGTAGAATTATTCATAGAAATACACTGTACCTAGGTGGAAGAAATTCTTTGGCAAATTTCCAGTGGAGGAGGCTGAGATCCCAAGGGCACATTTAAGTAGCAGAAGATGATTGCTGAACTGCTATGCCTGAGGCAAGGAAAGGAGCTTGTATGGATCCAGAAGGGATAAGGGGGTGAGAGGACTGGAAGGACAGAGAGATGAGAGAGAGCTGGGAAGCCAGAACATTGGCATTTCTTGGAGAGGGGCAAAAGGAAGAGATGCCTCATGGCCCAAAATGAGAAGGGGATTTTGGGATAACAGATGTTCAAGAAGAGATTTTTCATTTGTTTGATATATGTGATGTAAGTCATCACTTCCTCTGGGTTCCCATATTAAATTTTTAGTAGAGTCTAGATTGTGCGGTACTGTGTTGTGTGTGTGTGTATGTGTGTATGAGCCTTTTTTGGAAGTGTGAATAGACGCTGATTTCTTGTGTACTGTTAGAGTCAATGCAGAAGCAAAGACTGCATCTGTGAACAGGATACCAGGCAGAAGGAACCCAAGGCTGTAGGATCCTGACAAATTTCTGGACTTCCGTGGGGGGCCATGGTAATAGTAATTGGTGATGGAGGGGGCAAAGCAGGTGGTTTAAATGAATTTTTTTCTAGAACACAGGGATAGGGAGGATTCCCACTGGCATCAGCTCTTTATTTCCTTTTGTTATTACTGAGCCTTTAGAAAGGTCTTGTTTAAACATTCCAGCTTGGTCTCAAGCTGTAGTGCCGACTATTTAGGGAAGGTTCATGTGTCCATACTTGGACCAGAAAGTGAAAGTGGTGGGGGGAGAGGGAGGAGTGCCCTCTGCTCTTCCCTAGGCTACCATAGCAGTAGTAATTGTTCTTAGTGAGAGATGTTCATGGGATGGTGAATGTGAATTTTTGGAACAAGCACCATAGTTGTAAGATTCAATATCCCTACCCCCACTCCAATATGAAGATTCTCTCTCCATTGCTATTCTTGAAACCTCTAGGGTTTTATGTTATTTTTTAAAAAAGACATATAATGTCCTTTGATCCATCTGTTTTGTATTCATCTATTTCACATGTTTGCAGTTTGGGAACCATAATAAGGGCTATAATTTTGGGCAGATATATTTCTAAGCATTCTGAAATTTTATAAATCTTAAATCATACTATGATACATGTCTGTGGAAGCTTCCCCCTAAAATAGAAATGCTGTTATAGATCCTACAGTGTTAATATTTTAAAAAGTTGATAAATGAGTAAAAGTGCAATTTAGTCATTAAAATTTTAAAAATTCTGTTCATGCTTCTTATCTCCCCAGTTACATTCCCAGAACTCATTTTCCTACTGTATTGAACATGCACTTTATTGATAGCTTCTTCAATCTGTGGAAGATGACATTTCAGGGAACCAAATGAATGGGATCTTTGGTATACAGAAAAGTACCATCCCTAATAAGTAATTTCTTAAGAATAATGTTTCAGTCAAGGTTCCATGGCTGCAGAGGACAGAAACTCACAGAAACTAGTTGAAATATAAGGAAAAACGTTATGGACCTCCAAGGACAGAAAATGAGTAGTCGTCTTACCTGGATATGGGAATTGGACACTTAGAAGCTAAGACAAGACCCTCTGAGACAATGCCTTCCATCTCTCACTGGCTTGGGTGAAAAGAACTACCTTTCAAGTTCCTATCTTGATCCATTGATGTTTTTCTCTCAACCTTCTTCTCCCAGATAACATCATGTCCCCATGGTGGTCTGTGGTTGACAACAGCACTGTAGGTCTCAATTATCTACTGGATGTGTTCTGAGGAGGTCACTGAACTGTGTAGTAATAGCTAGAGTGCACAGATTTGCTTTTGGTGGTTTGATATGGGGAGGGTGTTGGCAGAGCTGAAGCCTTGTACTTTAGGAGGTAGGGGAACTTTATCAGTTCCTGAGGAAGGTAGGCCAGGATTTGCTGAAAGAACACATGTGTCATCTGTCTGAGATTGAGCAGATAAAGAAATTGAAGAGAAAAGAGTTTTTTATTTTATGTATCTAGATTTTTGTACTTTGAGCTTTATGAGGGGACTTTAGGGTTTAACATTTGGGCCTTCATATCACTGGGCATTGATAATTAGAGGGAATTTATATTCTATAACTTTGGGACAGTCTTCATTGTATTAGTTGGTTTCATTGATATAACCTCTGGCAAGCTCTACTGGATCGTGTGACTGGGTCTGGTTAGAGATGGGAAATAGAATTAAGAGTGATTCTTTGGCTTATGAGGAAATTGGCCCTGGAAGAAAGAAATTTCCCTTTTCAACCCAGAGAACTCTCAGGGTAACGGTTGAATGGCTCACTGCAGAGATCCAGGACAGGATAGCGACAGTGGCAGGTATCCTGAAAGGAGGGTGGGCAACTGTCCCAGATTGCCCAGGACTGAGGGGTTCCAGGGATATGGGGCTTGCAGTGCTAAAATTGCGAATATTCCAGGTACATCCCTGGCAAATAGGGTGACAGTTGCTCACCCTACCCAAAAGTGGGGGCAGACTGGCTCTGAAACATGACTGGGCTTTTTCTGCTGAGTGGTGGTGATGAGGAAGAGGAGGGATAGATGGCCTCCTCTGGTTGTCCACAGGCCCCTAGTTGTTAAGGCTCTTACTTTCTTGTAACCTGGGTCTCAGTGTGGTTGGACTTCTTACATGGTGGCTGATTTTTTAAAGGGAGAAAACAGAAGTGGCCAGTTCTCCAAGGGTTCCAACATGTGACTTCCACCACATTCTTTTGGTCAAAGCAGACACAAGGCCAGTCTGAATTCAAGGGGGAAAGAAACAGTCTCCTATTTCTTGCTAGATGGAGCAGCATGTACATACAGTGAGAGAAGGTCTTGGTGATGGCCATCTTTGGAGATTCTCTGCTATAAATATTGTTTTGTAAATTATGAGGCATGTAAGAATGTAAAATATTAATGTCATAAGAGCCCATTATGTGGCAAGTTCTCTCTACCCTGAGCTAAGTCAGATAGTTTCTGTTTCTAAGAACTTACATTCTAGAAGAAGAGACAGATGTGCAAGTATCTGCATGCTGCAATACAGCGTGAAGTATGTGTCTGTGTATATACACACATATGTGTATATAACATGTATGTGCGAAGTATTATGTAAGTTAATAGAAAATAGTGATTTTTTTTTCTATTTGGGGTTAGAAAATTATCAGACTTCACAGATGATCGAAGGGATTTGAGGGATGAATATGAGTTTATGTGATATACAAGAAGGGTAATAGTACACCAGAGAAATTGTGTGTGGAGTTTCAGGAATTTAAAAGTGCATGATTTGCACTCTATGACTGGAGTGTGAATTTCAGTGGAGTGTGAGTGGAGTGTAAGATTGAATTGAAGGAGCAGGCTGGGAACATAACAAGGAGAACTTTGTCTGTCGTGTTGTAGACTTGATTTATTTTAAAATGAGGGAGTGATTTATTAAATTTATTTTTTAATGTTTACTCTGGCAGCAGTAAATAATAATAATAATAAACAATACTTAATGAAAATTTACTATTTACTAGGCACTGTTGTATATACTGTAAAGCCATTTGATATTATAAAAACCCTATGAGGAAGATTACTATTATCATCCCCATTTTACAGCCCAGGAAACTGAGGCACAGAGAAGACAAGTCACTTGCTTAATATCACTTGATTGATAAAGACTTGTGCCTAAATTTGAACCAAGGCAGTCTGTCCCCTTAACTACTATGCTATACTGTCATCCACTTACTTTACGGCAGATTGTTTGGTATAAGAAGAGGCTGAAGATGTTTCTTCCACTTAGGAGACCACTGAAATAATTCAGATGGGTGTGGTGATATCCTGAAAACAGGCAGCAGTAGTAGAAAGAAGAGATGCAGTTGAATCCCAAAGCTGTTAAAGGAATATAGATGATAGAATTCAGTGAACAATTACATACGGAGGGTAGAGAAAGACAAATTGAGGATGACTTCAAAGTTTCTGGTTCAGGTGAGCTGGTGAATGTCAGTACCCATCATCATGAAAAAGAAATGGAAGAGGATAGTTTGGTTTGGATGGAAAGACAAAGTTTATTTTGACAGAGTTTGAAGTGCTCATTGGACATCTGAGGAGTGGTGTGTGGGCGACAGTTGGAAAGAAGGATAGATTTGATGGAACAGGGAGTTTCAAGGAAGCAGTGGGCCCTAGTGCCAAATGGATTAGGAAGGTCAAGTGAGGTAAGGCGTGTGGAGCTACCACTGGATCTGTAAATACAGAGGTCAGTGTGACCTTGACAAGAACAGAGTCATTGGAAGGGTGGCTGGCAGCCAGACTGCTGTGGGTGAGGAAAGGAGGAAGTAAAATCAGCAAGGGGTGGCCTAGATTTCCAAGAATTTGCCTGGGAAGGGAGGGAGAGAGGTGGAGCAGGAGCTGCACGGAGATGGAGGACAGAGAGGGGACATTTGTTGATGTATTTGCCTTTTTTCTTTTTCTTTTTTTTTTTTTTTTTAAAGAATGTGTGGTTTTTTGTTTTGTTTTTTTATGAGGTGAGAGAATCAGAGGAGAGAGGGAGGCTCAAGATTTAAAAAGAAGAGGAGCACTATTAATGGATCTAAGTGCCTAAGGGCAGCTAAGCAAAGGACAAGTGGAAGGATTAACTTCAGAGGACATTTATTCTTTGAAAATAGCAGAGAAGAAGATAACAATGTTTAGAGAAATGGGCATATTTGCAGTCATGTGTGTGGGGTAGGAAACTGAAAAAATTTCATAATTATCTCAAAGAAGCACTAGCAAAAATCATTTGCCCGAGGAGAAGAGGGCTAGGAACCTGGAGTGAGACGGTGGAGGTTGGAATACTACTTTGGTAAACAGGGGGTAGAAGGGAAATTACATTCATGGAGAATTCATTGCATATTAAGCACTGTGCTAGATCCTCATGCATAATAGTACTGGTAATAATAAATAATGGCTGAGGTTAGATCCCTTTGAATTGTTTATAAAAAGTTGGTGCTTCATAAATATTTATTGAGTGATTGCAGTTTGCTTTGTGCGGCCCAGTTTGCAGGTAGGTCCCTCCTCTGATTCAATCAGTGAATATTAACTGAAAGTCTACTGTGAAAAAATCCTGATTCTAGAAGCAGGGAGGAGGAAATGTGTGTCTTGGGAAGCTTAAGACAGTCCCTGCTCTCTACGAACTTCCAGGCTAAGTGCTGAGACATCAGTTACTTTTATCCTTCCTTCCCCAGTGTCTCAAGATCGTGGGGGATATCCAGCATCTCGAATAGGATCTCAGATGACTTTGACCCCAGTTGTACACAGTTCATGTAGTGGCTCTGGGTTCTATTACTATGACACCACCTCCCAGCAGTGGTTGCGAAGTTGCCTTGAGAAACATTCCTAATCCTAGGCCACTGGTTCTCACTGTGTGGCCCCCAACCCAGAGCATCAGTATCTTGTTCGAAGTGCAAATTCTCAGGCCTCACTCAGGAACTCGGAGGGGTATAGCCTAGCAGTGCGTGTTTTACACAAGCCTTCCCGGTGACTCTGATGCTCACTCAAGTTTGAGAATCACTTCCATCAACCAGGGCTGTCATGGTCTTGGCTGATCTCCCCTCATTTTAGGGACCTTTCTTGTGTGTTTGATCCCAGTGCTTAGCATAGACATATAATAAATGTTCCTTGAAATCACTGGCCTTGATCAGGGCTGTGCATATGTGTGTATGGGTGTTAGGAAAGGGTGCAAAGGAGAAGATCAGAGAGGGGAGGGGCATGCAGTTTTTGTCTTCTCCCTTTTCTCAGTGGGAAGGACATTGTGCTGAGAGCAGGTTGGTAACTTGGAGTAGAAAGACAGACAGACTTCTAGAATTGGCATGGAGCTTGGCAACGACTGAGACCAATGATTCGTAACTTCTTTTGGAGTGATAGATCTTTTGGGGAATAATAGTGTTGATGATATTGTTATGATTATAGTTATTGAGTGATTACTATGTACCAGCACCATGTGTTATGAATGTTATCACATTTAATCCTCATCAATAGGCTGTAGTTTATCTTCATTTACCAATAAAAAAAGAGATGAGCTTAAATAGCTTTCCCAAAGTCACACAACTGGTAAGTGGTAGAGCTGGGATTCAGATTTGAGATTTCTTTGTCTCTAGGCACTGAAACCACCAAGTCAGAGTGCCTAATATATAAGGAAGGCTTTAGACTCTCTCTGTCTCTCTCTCTCATGCACACACACATGCACACTTTTTTTTTCAGAAATTTAAACATTGGCTTAATCAATGTTGATAATCAATGTGTTTTACCCATTACCTGTTACCCAAGGTAATTCATGTCTGTTGGCCATCTTAACTAGAGATTCCTGTCTCTCAGTTCATTTTCCCCTTAAGAAGAAACTCTTAAGTGCAGAAAACCTGTTTCCCAGAACCCATTCTTCCTACAGCTACTTTCCTCATTTCCAGCAAAGTCGTGGGGATCACTGGAAAGCACAAGGTGTTCTAAGATAGTGCACAGCATTCCATTTCACCTCCAATAGATGTCAGTGTTTTTATCTCTCTCCCCACTTCCCTCCCTCCTTCCTTCCCTTTTTCTCTGCCTCCCTCTCCCTCTTCTTTCCCTTCTCTCTTTGTAAAAAGTTGTCTTACTCAGTTTCTTAAATGATCCTATGAGGTTTTCTCCTTCATACAGTTACTTTTGCAAGAAGCAAATTACTGAGCATGTAGTGTACTGGATAAGTACTGAAGTACTTTCTTTTCTGTAAAGAAAGTGCGCATGTATCAGCTCTGTGACTATATTCCACATTGGCCCTGCTGGAGGGAAGATACTTTCTGGAAAAATAAGTCAACTTATCCCACTCTGGCAGCCTTCCTTTCTCATCAGAGCTGTGGTTGGCTCAGCAAAGCCCAAGGGCTGCTGTGAGCCCTCTCTGCATATGTGGCCATCGAGGTAACAGAGGAGGCTGAAGGCTGTGGTCAGCACCCGAGGCCCACAAACCAATGCCCTGAAGCTACTCTGAAAAGGTGGCTGCTGGGGTCACTGGCTGCCTAGAGCTTTCCAGGGCTTTCAGTTCTCTGTTGGGCTGGAAATATATTCAGGGCAAAGGGCTTGGGCATTTTTTCCCCTTGTGGTATTTGGCTATGGTGAGCTCAAATTCTAGCTCAGCCCTGGCAGGGCTGAGGACTGTATAAGTGAAAAATAGCGGAATGAAACCTCAGAACACGTATGACCTTCAAGAAGGTTTGGTTTGGATTGGGTTCTAGAAATGGTCTGAGTTTTTTGGTTGTAGACTTTTTTTTTTTCAGAATGCATTTTGAACTTCTCCAGAATGCTGTTCATGGCCTACGGGAGGCATGGGAGGCCCTAGTGGGCTTCACTTGGCCCCTCTCTATCCCCCTACCCCAAACAGTATCACTGGGGATAAAAGAAAGATTTGTTAGAAATTATCGTTAGATGAGTGTCACCTACCAGGAGCTGGGCTAAAGAGCTTCACTACCATCCTTGCATGTAATTTTTACAAGATTCCTGCAAGGAAAGTATCATTACACTCATTGTAGGATGAGAAAACAGAGGTTCAGAGTGTCTACTCTTGTCCATGATAACAAGATAGTAGTGTGGGATTTGAACATCAGAAACTTTGGAATATGGGCTCTGAAACACTATGTTGTACTCCCTTTATTCCTCCTTTCCTTTTGTTTTTTCCTTTTCCTATTTCTTCGTACTCTTTTTCTCCTTCTACTGCATTTATAAGGACAATTTAGCTGACATTTCAAAGTGCCCGCTGTAGGCAATTTGCTGTGCTGGGCCCTCTAGGAGATGCAAAGATGAAGAAGTCACATCAGTGTCAACTGAGAAGACCTTGAAAAATTCCTTGAGGAAGTATTGGAGGTGGATCAGTGAGCTGGTTCTTCATTAAGTGGGTCCTTAAACCTAGTCTTGTTTAAGAATACTCCCTCTCTCCTTTGATTTCCAAATAAGATGCTCCAAAACTTCTGATCCTTAGTTAATCAGAGAAAGGAGTGAGGATACCTATTGCAAATTGTTTTTTTTTTTCTTTCTTTCTTTCTTTTTTGTGGCTTCATGTTTGTGACCGCCACTGTATGTTTCAGTTACATATGGGACTGAAATTGATCCCATAATTTATTCAGGGATAATTGTATGTCCTAAGCCAGACCAATCAGAGGTCTCCCATGGACTTCTATTGGCATTATTAGTAAAGATGCTTTCTGTGTTACAGGCACTGTAAGGACACATAGTAGGCCTAGGGCTGCTAGTAACCATTTTGCCACCATATGGAAAATATCTGTCTGAAAATGAAGCTAAAGAAGAGGCACCCAGAACCGAGAGGGAGAAAGAGAAGATTCCTGAAGAAAAACCGGAAGGCTGTATCTAGCCATGCCTGAAGCCACATATTAATTATATGAGCCAATAAATTCCCAATTTTGCTTAAGATAGTTTGAATTGGGTTTCAGTCATACACAAGTGAAAGAGTATAAACACATACATGTAGAAGAAGATGCAGAGGGTTGGCCATACAGGTTGCTCGGCGAAAGATAACAGGAGAGAAGGGTCTGGGCAGTCCAGGAACTGTTCCTGTCTTGCTGGTTGATTGATATTCAGCACCTGAAACAGTGCTTGGCACTTAATAGGCAGTGAGTAATTACTGAATGAATGAATGAACGATAGAATTAGGGTTGGATCAGGCAACTTGTACATCATATTTTGGTATTTTAAGCTTAGAAAGCTATAGTGATATGTTTAACCATTTGCTACACTTTTGTATATTTTCTTCTGTTTCTCCTTGGTTCTTAGTAAAGTCCTTTAAAAAAATTCAAGCTTGTTTCTTATGCCAAAGGGGCTAAGGAGGTATTTATCCAGGCCTAGGCTGGAAAGGGGAAACATAATGCCTTTGGAGGTTGAGTATGGTAGATGAGGTAAGAAAAGGATTTGCATGATGCCACAATGTGCAGATGTAGGATGTAGGAAGAGAGGACCTGAGAGCAAAGGAATGGCTCTTCCTCTCTCTCTCTTCCAAACTGTTTCTTATCTCTTTAGTGGAATGTTTTGTGTTACTTGTAGGGGATAATTGTTTCCCTTAGTCACCTGTACAGTCATCTCTTTCTTTCTCCTCCTCTTTTTTCTTTTCTGCTCCTCTTTTTTCTTTATGCTGTCCCTGCCTTTAATCTAGTAGTTTTTTTTTCCTTTCTCTCTGCTCTCTTTTTAATTTTCTTTCATTTTGCCCAACCACTGTTCACCAGTCATTGTTCTCGAATCCATGTGACTTTCAAAGGCCAGTCCTCCTGGCCACCCCTCCCCGAGTTCATCCCAAGCTGTACACTCCCGCTCTGCCCCACCGTTATTCCACATCTGGGGCATGTTCTAGAAAACATAGACATGGAGGCACGTGCCAAAGACTAAAAGGACAGAGCTCCTGGAGAGGGGACCAGCATTTGCCAACTCGCCCATGCCACTTAGAGCCAAAAGGACTCAATCAATCATGGCCAAAGTATTCTGTACAATTTGCCACCAGCTGCCTCAATAAAGGTCACCACTATCTACTCATTGGGTGACTAGCTGGGATAATGTGGGAGAATACAAAAGAAGATGCAATGGATCTCACAGTCTAGGGAAGGGTTGAGACACAGAGAAAGAATGGAGTCCTTGAAGTCCCAGTTTCACACCTCAGTTCTCATCTAAAGAAGACTGGATCTTGGCCAGGTTAACCTTTTTGATTCTTAGTTTATTTGTAAAACACAAGTAATTGTGATATTCACTGATGAGGTGTTTTGTGAGAATGAGAAGATACACTACATTTAAAGTCCTTATTTAATCGTTAATGACTGATCATTTTTGGCCTCCTTTGCTAGCTAGAGAAACAAAGCATAATTTCACAACCCAGATGTTAGCTGGGGTCTCTCTGCCCCTTGTCTTCAAGAAGAAGAAATTGCTTGCAACCCCAGTTCCCACCACCAACAGATCTATGATTGTTCCTCAGGCTTATGGTAGGGTTAACAAAGTTAGAAGCCTACTGCAGCCACATAGATAATGTAAATGAGGGAAACTAGGTAAGTTCACTCACTTACACAAGGTAATATGGGGTGGTGGGGACTGGCAAATTGGACACTGTGTGCTTCATGTAACATGGCAGTCTTATCCATCCCCTGCCAATTATTTCCTTGTGGACTGTGGTCCCAGATTTCCCAGATACTTTACTCTGTTTCAAGAAAAGCTGAATTTCTGGATTTTAAAAGTGAGATAAGCTGAATTTTACAATGTTGTCAATGTATTCAGATTAAAAACAATGACAATGACAATAGCAATACAACATTTTGATGGATGCAATCAGTACCTCTGTGGATCAAACACATTCTGCCTCTAGGCTTTCTCTTTGGCTTATTTTTCAGGACCGCTTCTGCATATAGAAACTTCTCCTTCACGAGGTTTCACAAAAAGTCCTGAGCATTTAATCTTACCGAGCATTTAGTGTGACAAGAGTCTTTTCAGGGAAGTTGAAAGTCACAGAAAAGTCACATCACACCATAGGTTTCTCTTATTTACACTTTCTCTAAGTTTCCTCTTCCTTTCCCCTCCATTGTCTCAGGAGCAACTACATTCTCTTTGTCTTATATGAATTTACTAAGTTCCCTTCTTTGAAGCTTTGATACCAGTTTACATTTATGCCCCATGGGGACTCACCTATCCTAAGATGGCTTCTCAAGACATTTTCTTATCAAGGATGATCCTTCTTCTGAAAAGAATCCTCTGACACAGCTGTTAAGAGGGGAAAAATAAATTCTCCATCTCATTATGAATGAGCCAATTAGCAAGGGAGGCATGGTTATAAAAGTGCCAAAGGTTGTGGTCTGTGCATTGAATGCTTCACATTATGGAAGAGAAGGGTGCTGAGCCTGCAGGAAAGGTTCTGTCTGCAAGAATACTTGATGCCCTATGGCCACCCGCAGCAATCCTGAACACTGGCCGAGACAAACCATAGCATGTGGTTTGCCAGGTCTCTGTGTGCAAAGGGGATTGTCTATAAAAGTTCTACAGAAATCGGAATGGCAGACCCAGGAAACAAGATTCAGGGGGATACAGCAGATATGATAGACTACAGTGGTTATGGGCAAAAACTTGGAATCCCACGTCTGTCATGTGCAAGTTTATTGGTTATTTACTCTCTTTAAGCTTCAGTTTTCTCACCTGCAAAAAGAGGCTCATAATACTTAATCCCCAGGGTGTTAAAAGATTTCATGGGAAACCATGTGTGAAGCACCTGCACATTGTAGACACTGAAAAATGCCAAGTTTCCTTCCTGCCTAGTCCCTACTCCTTCTTCAAGGTTCAGTGCTGGCATCACCCCCTCAGGATGCTTTCCTTGCACTTTTCTTAATACCATCTATGATGGGTTAGGTACTCCACACTTCTCTGCATCTTAGACTTCACAGTATACTGTTTGCGTCACTCATATTGTGGAGTATTGAATGGCTTGTTTTTATTTCTGCATCTTCTTGAAAACTAGGACCATCTCACAGGGACCTTTGTCTCTCCAACTCCTGGCATGGTGCTGCATGCATGATAGGAACTCAGTAAATGTCAAACTAGGGGCTCTGAAGTGAAGAGAATATTTTCTTACCTAACTTCAGAAATGTACAATTAGGAAAGAAGATTATAAAATATATATTCCTGAAAAGGTTTTATACACACACACACACACACACACACACACACACACACACACACACAATTTATTATTACCCATCCTTGGCGCTTGGCCCAGCTGCGGCACTTATTGGGGTTATTAACAAAGGCAAGGCCTAGATTTTAACCTGATATCAACCTGAGAGTTGGGTCAAGATCTCAGAGAAAGAGAGAAAATTGAGCGGGAAGGAGAATGTCTCTTTTTCTTGTGGAAAGTCTTTGAGGAGTTGCAATTAAAGACCTAGTGTACTTGAAAGTATCTCTTCCAATCTGAAAATAAATTGAACTTCCTGAACTGCTTTTGGAAAACCAAAGCTTGGAAGATTTTTTGACTTTCATCCTTCCTGCGTCAGCATTTGGAAGAGAAACAGGGAACAATGAACAATTAAAAGAAACCCACTGCATTAACAATCAGTAGATTTGGGGGTGGGGGAGACAGAAAGGCTAATGATTCTAACTTTTTAATTGTGTGAAGCCTAAAGAATTATGGAATTACCTAGAACTTAAGCTTTTCATCTTTTTTCATTTGATCTCTAGCCAAGTAACTACTGTAGAATAATTTAATATTCTCTGAGTCGTCAATAATAAGGCTTGCAATGTGATAGTTAAATGCACTTAAAATTTTGATGAGATCATTAATAATATCTCTTGTCAGTGACTTAACTCTAGTTAATAACTTCCTTGTGACTTTCGTCAAATAGATTTTCCTGGGGATATTAATTTACAAAGGTTTATGGATGTCCTTCAATTGTTAGCCAGTGACAGAAATAGCTTTTCTGCTGTGGCATGTTTTGAGGTTTTGCTCTTACTTCTAAGAAAAAGGCGATAATTGTGTAAACCAACTACGCATCTGTGTTTGGCATCAAGTTTTAACCTAAAACCTGAAGTAATATTTTCTAAAAAGAATAGTTTCATGTAATTTTCACGATAACATCATGCCAACACCAACTATTCTAAAATGGCAGCCTGTTATTTTACAAGTTATATAAGTCTAATAGAGGAGAAAAAATCCTCTTACCACCTCACTTTGGGAACAGTTTCTTAGAATTTTCCTGACTAATATGGGTTCACGTCAGTATGCTCATTCCTCATCTTCTGCAGCTCACGCCACACAACCAATCCAAACCCACTTCTAACCCAGAGCCAACCCGAGTCTTCAAAGCGGGTTGTATCTGCTCTGCGGTGGGGAGAAAAACTTGGGACAGGGTCAGTAGAGAGTTGCTCATCAAGTTCTAGAACTGCTGAGCAGTTGAGCACCCTTTGGAGTTGGAAGGAGGCATCTGAGGGCAAATAAAGATAATTGCTTTCTATATTGACTAATGGTCATTCAGAATTTGTCAATCCGTATAGGAGCCTAGACTCCCAGGGCTTGGCACAAGGAGGGGGCTCCACACTTATCTGCTGAATGAATAAATGCTATCAATAAGGCCAAGCAGGGTTTGGATAACCTCACAGATGTTTGATGTGTAACTGACTAGGAAGGGGAATTCAATTTCCTTTCAGTTTTAGACCAACTACTTCCTCCTCCTCTTCCTCTTCTAATTATGTGACTTGCCGGAAAGAGAAATTCTTGCCCCTGGAATCAGGAGAATCTCTTTTACTATTATGAAAAACGTGAACACATGTCTTTGAAATCTCTTTTTCTTTTTTAAAGAGAGAATTTTCTACATGATCTCTAAGGTGCCTTAACCCAAAACAAGGGCTCCTCATACTCCTCATATATGGAGCAAAAGGCTGGGTTAAAAGATAAATCTTTTCTGGGATTTACAGTCCTGTTCAAAGACAGGACATGTTCAGATGGAGAAATAATGGTAACAAATGAGCATATGCTGAAGTCCAAACAATTAGTATGTCTGTGTGCTGCAGTCCCAGGAGACAAGATATCCTTTTACCCATTCAAGGAACACCCTGGCCCTCGGATCAGGCTCTACTCTCTTCTGTGTTTCCAGCCTGTCTTCCATAAACCATCCTTTCTTTATTAACTTCCATATCTTCATCTGTCTTGGACATTTCTCCTTGGCTCGAAAGAGTGCTCCAACCTTTCCTATTCTGAACAAACACTAACTGTCTCATTTGGGCAAGGTCTTACTCTAGCTATTTTTCTATTTTTCCTCATTCCATCTCATAGAAATATCTACAGTCATTACTTCAACTTTCTCATCTCCCTTTCATTTCTCAGCTCCCTCAACTCTCAGGTTTTCGACTCCCTGTCCCTAGAGATGCTCTCTGTAAGATCAGCTGTGGCTTTTCACTAGCTGAGATAACCAGCCCAATCTTCTAGGGACTTTCAGTCCTTGTTGTTATTAGATGGACCACTCCTCTTCATTTGACACCACTTTGATGATCAATCATAATCTTTTTTATATACTTAGCTCTCTTGGTTCTCTGACCTCATTTTCTTCCTGCTTTTCCCTGCATTCTTATCTTCTCCTTTGAAAAATCCTCCTTCCTCCAACTTTGTCATATGTTGGAGCTCTTCCCTTCTCTATTCTTTAGTTCTTTTCTGAATTTTTGTTTTCTTGGGGTGTTTAAATTCACTCTTATGTTCTTACCCAGAACTGATCTATTATTGCTTTGTAAAAATCTACTTTTCCTGAGCATCTATTCAACTGTCTATTCACAAGGCCATTTTATGTTAGTCACAATGGGCTAGCTGCCCATATCCTTGAGCTTTTCAAGGGCCTGCCAATACCTGTGAGACCTAAATCAAAGAACAGTGGACTCCAAAATCAAAAACACCCTGTGACGGCAAACTTAATGCCTATTTAAAACACAGTATTATGTCAATTTCATGACAAAAATATATTTGTTATTTTGAAAAGTTCAATCTCCACACAATTGGAAAAACCATAACCAATCAAAAGTTAATTGTAAAAAATTTCAAAAATCAAAACTGTAAAAATCCTCTCAAATTTTTATTGCAAAAGTTATATTTAATGGGACATGGATAAATTTCAGTATATTTGCTATGATGTGGGATGGGGCTTCCAGAAATAAGTGCTGGGCCTTTGAAGGTCTTACAAACAGCCCTGACTCCTGTATTATCTCCATCTGGATATTCCACAGGCATTTAATTCATCTTCTTCCCTCTCTGGTATTCTCTATTTTAGTTGGCATCACCCAATCACCCAAGCTGGAAGTCATCTTTGGCTACTTGATCTCATCCAAGACTCCTCATATTCCCCCATTTAATCAATTGCTACATCCTATTGATTTTTCTCCTAATTATGTATTAAATTCACTAATTTCTTCCCTTTCTCTCACACTGATGTAGCTGATGTCTTGGTCAACCCTCACCTTGATCCTGTAATACTCGTATAAGTGGTCTCCCTGTAGCTGCTCTGTTTGCTCTCTCCTTATTGTTAATTCCAAATTCAAGTAGGACCAGTCACTCCTGCTTAAAATGCTTTGGGGGCTTTCTAGTGATCACGAAAGAAAATCTGAGTTTCTTAGCATAACACACAAAGCCCTGGCAACCTGCTCTTACCTGTTTCTCCAGCCTCATCTCTCATCTCTCCCTGCCTGGCACTTGGTCATTCATTACACCTGATCCTTGTACAATACACATGTGTGGGTCCACTTATATATGGATTTCTTTTCAACCAAACTCAAATTGTATTTGCAGGATGTGAAACCCGTGTATTACGGAAGGCTGACTTTTCATATATGCGGGTTCTGCAGGGCCAACTGTGGAATTTAAGTATGTGAAGATTTGAGTATATGGGAGGGGTGAGGGAGGGCCCTGGTACCTATCCCTGGCATATGCCAAGTGAGGACTGTACTTCTAGGTGGCACTGTAGCTCTCTTGGCCTCTGATTTGTGTGTAATGACCTCCTTGCCTAGAGTGCATCTTTGCCCTTTTCTCACTCACCTTCTATTTATGCTTTAAGACTCAGCTCAGGTGTTACCTATTTAAGGAAGCCTTCCGAGAACATGTCAAACCTGGACAGAATTCTCACCCCTGTAGGATCCAGCACCCACCTCTATCACAGATTTACCACACTGTATTATAACAATCCATTCACATGTCCTTTTCTGCCACTCATCAGTGTGTCACTGGATAGCAGGGGTGCCCATTTGTATTTTCAAGTTCCCATTTGTGATGGTTAATATTGAATGTCAACTTGATTGGAATGAAGGATGCAAAGTATTATTCCTGGGTGTGTCTTTGAAGGTGTCACCAAACTAGATTAACATTTGAGTCAGTGGACTGGGAGAGGCAGACCCACCCTCAGCCCAGGTGGGTACCATCTAATCAGCTGCCAGCCTGGCTAGGATAAAAGCAGGCAGAGGAATGTGGAAAAACTAGACTGGCTGAGTCTTCTGGCCTCCATCTTTCTCCCGTGCTAGAGGCTTCCTGTTCTCAAACGTTGGACTCCCAAGTTCTTTAGCTTTTTTATTCTTGGACTTTTGACCACAGACTGAAGGCTGCACTGTCAGCTTCCCTACTTTTGAGGTTTTGGGACTCGGACTGGCTTCTTTGCTCCTCAGCTTGCAGATGGCCTATTGTGGCACTTCACCTGTGATCATGTGAGTCAATACTCCTTAATAAACTCCCTTTCATATATACGTCCATCCTATTAGTTCTGTCCCTCTAGAGAACCCTGACTAATACACCATTTCATACTGTAAGACAGGAATCAGGTTCTTAATCAGCCGTCTGTTTCCAAATATTCCAAACCTATGGGTTTCCAAATATTAACTGCTCTGAGAACCCAAGTCATGACTACAGTATTCAGGTAGAAGCCAGACACACGCAGCCCAGGAATCTATCGAAAACACTTCCTGTGAATAGTTCCAATTCTTTAATGAAGATTTAATTGAGAATGAGAGGAATGGAGATCACAACTAGTTTAAATAATGACCACACAAACACAATCATATGTGACCTGGGAAACTATATGGCACATAGTAATGGTTAATCGCTTCTCACTAAGCATTTGCTAAAACCCTTTGACCAGTTGTGGTTAGGGAATTATCTTTGTTCAGGTCTGGTTTCGATTAAAAAAAAAAAAAAAAACAAAAAAAAACTATCCACTGTGATCTTATGTTCTTAAAACCTCTGAATTTTTTTTTTTTTTTTGACAGAGTCTTGCTCTGTTGCCCAGGCTGGAGTGCAGTGGCATGATTTCGGCTCACTGCAACCTCCATCTCCCGGGTTCAAGTGATTCTCCTGCCTCAGCCTCCTGAGTAGCTGGGATTACAGGTACGCGCCATCATGCCTGGCTAATTTTTGCAGAGACGGGTTTTCACCACATTGGCCAGGCCAGGTGATCTGCCCACCTCGGCCTCCCAAAGTGCTGGGATTACAGGCATGAGCCACTGCACCTGGCCAAATCTCTGATATTTTCACACAAAAGTCTTCTCTCTGGGTACTAAGATCCTTATTAGAAAGAAGCTTCGTTCTCTTTGTCTGTACTTGCTCAAGGTCCATATTTAGATTTGAAATGCAGCCTTCGCTATCTACATTTATAGGTTGCAATTCTGAATTCTCTAGAGCCTGTGCTTCTACCTTCCCTGCACCACCATAGCAGGAAGTAGGCATGGCAGGTAAAGAAAATGAGCAAGGAGACAGATTTGATTTCCAACAGCCTCTCTGGTAAGATGGCTAGGTTTAGGAGGGGAAAAAAGTACAAAATTTCCAGTTAAATTTAAATTTTGGAGAAACAATGATTTTTTAAACTGAAAGTATATTGCCTGTGCAATATTTGGGACATACTCCCACTAAAAAAATCCATTGTTTATTTGAAATTCAAACTCAACTGTATCTCATATTTTATCTGGCAACTCTACTCTGAAGTTGTATTCTCAGACCCAGGCACACTTCGCACGCATACTAAACATGTCCAAATATTTTCACTTCCACAAGGAAATGCCCTCACTCCCACCTTTCCTAAAGCAAAAATGCCCTCTTTGCTCTTGGTCTGCCTTTAACTTGTCTACATTAAACATGGGTCCATAAAATAGTTATTTTCCTCTGATCTATAGGGTTAGAAAACAGTATCCCAATTAAAATGATATTTGGCATCTGGCACCAGACCTGGATTTTAGGGAGTTAGGGGTGCTGGGTTCTGTAGGAAACCAGGGGACACACACTCCATCTGAAGGAGGACAAGGTTCACTAGTCAGCTCCACTGTCGCCATTTGGGAATGCAGGTTCAGTACTTTGAAGGAGTTAAAAAAAAAAAAGCCAAGATATCCTGATTTTATGTGAAAACTGCAGAAATTTAATCATTGATAACTAGTGCAACTGTTAATCGAAACAAATGCAAGCACACTAAAACAAGCAAACATGCACACACTATGTCTAGGGGCCTCTTCTCAGGGTATCCGACTTGCTGTTGCTGGAGTCCTGCACTTTGGGGCAGAAAGGGAAAGAGAGACCTCTGAAAGAGGCAAATTTGGAAGTTTCTGATAAAAATGGCTCCCTACGTGGACAGAAACACAGGTGTCATTGTTGTAGTAAGATAATTATTTCCCATTTCATTCCTTCTTCCCGAGTTTTCTCCTCTGCAGTTCCCCAACTGAGCAGGCAGCAGGAGCCTGCTTCCTTGTCTCAGGCAGGTATGTGGCAGGGAATAAAGGATATAAACAATTGTCTTTCCTGGCTTTTGTTTTCAAAATTCCATGCCGCTGAGGGTATTTTCTAGGTGCTCTAGTCTAGAGAGTTTGAGGAGAGAGAGGATAGCCCTGAGGAAAAGGTAAACAGTGGGAGGAAGATTCTCCCAAGCTAAAAAAAGAAATCTCAGACAGTAGGAAGGGGGCAGAGGTTTGTGGTTTCTGGGAGCAGTGGACAAGGTTCCTACACCGTCACTCCCTGGCAGTGCTCCAAGGAGGTGGCCGATCTCAGAGGGGACAGTGGCAGAGGCCACGAATAAACACTGGGCTCCCCAGAGTCACTTTGCAGTCCCACGATCTGAAGGGACCACCAGAAGAGAGAACAGAACTATTGGATCTCTACAGTGCTTGGTGGATAAGGGAGACTCCCTGTTTCAGGGTCCTACAGAAGACCCCAGATCTATCTAACGCCAGGCATGAGGGGAGACCCCAAATGACCATTGTAGAACACATGAACTGCGCAGTGTAAGGGGGCTTAGATTTGAAATTCACTGATTTTTAAAACACAAAGGAATATGCACAGACTGTTGGGGCTCAAAATATAACACCTCAAAATGAAGGCCTCAGCAGCAGCCTCAGAAGCAAACGTTTCTCTGTCACTTTCTCCTTCCCTCCTGCCCCTCACTCTACCCTGAGGCTTGCTGTAGATGTTAGAATCCTTCTTCCCCAAAGTGGGTTGTAGAAAACAGAACCCATTTGTCAATTTTGGCCTTTGTTGCCATTGCTTTTGGAGAACACTGGGACACAGAAGGGGAACATCACACACCGGGGCCTGTTGTGGGGTGGGGGGAGGGGGGAGGGGGGAGGGAAAGCATTAGGAGATACACCTAATGTAAATGACGAGTTAATGGGTGCAGCACACCAACATGGCACATGTATACATATGTAACAAACCTGCACATTGTGCACATGTACCCTAGAACTTAAAAGTATAATAAAAAAAAAAACAGACCCCCTTTTCCCCAAAGCCAGCCATAAAACCTGAAAATAGTACTCTAACCCCTTCCCACCTTTCCGTGTAAAAACTAGACTTAAATACATTATCTGACCTACCCTGCTTGATTGCAGGTCATAAGATCCTCATTCCAGAGAAGGTCCTGCCCCACACCCAGAAGGAAGGAACGCTGCTCAGAGAGGCCAAGAAGAATCTAGACAGACAGGCCTTGCTGGTTTTCCCCACTTAGTCAGTCTAGTAGCATTAGATCATAGCCTTTCTGTTCCATCATCTTTCTACACAGCTGTCCATACTTCCTTAACCTACACATAAAATGGATAGTTCCCCCTATATCCTTGGGTCTTCATGCTGAAGTTCCCCATGTCATATAAAACTATGATTTAATAAACCTGTATGCTTTTCCCCCTATTAATCTGCCTTTGGTCAGTTGATTTTCAGCAAACCCTCAGTGAAGGGGAAGTTTTTCCTTTGAGTCTCAAAAAAAAAAAAGGGAATGTCCACCTGACTATATACATTGAAGTTCTTTGTTGCCACCCCTTGAGAATTCCTGTACAAATGTATAATGTACAAATAACATGACTTATTCCTACTCTGGTGGCAGCAGCACAAAGATGGACTAGTTAGACATTTGCCCTCATTCCATGGATTGAGTATATTTGGTCGAGCCTGGGTTTTTTCACAGACTAAGAGATAGAAACAGAAACTCTTGAATTACTTGCAATAATAATAATAAAAGCCTGTGTCTTTGCCTAGAAAATCCTAAGTAACCACTACTAGACAGCTCCTCACCTAGATTACTACTCGTTAAAATTCTGAGCTGAGATGGATGTTCCCCATATCCCTAGGTAGTGTTAGCTATATTTAGTACGTGCTATAGTATAGCATTTACAATTAGTCCTCATAACAAAGGTACTAATGATATAATAATTATAGTTATTGCTATATTATATAATAATAATGATATTGTTCCACAAACGAGGGAGTAAGACATAAAGAGGTTAAATGACTCCTCCAAGGTCTCACAGTCAGTAAGCTCTAGAGCTAAGACTCAAACCTTCTTCAGTCTTCTAGAGGAAGTCTGGCTCCAGGATCTGAGCTTCTAACCAGCTCCCCCATCATCTGTGTCCAGGCCTTTTCATGGGCTCTTCCTGCTGCCTGGATGTTCTGGCCTTGACCCGGCCAGTCCTCCCATTCTATGTTCTTATGGACCATATACCTTTCCTTTATGACATTTACAATAATTTGTAAGGATTTTATTATTTTGTCTCCCTAGATAGATTGTGGACGCATACAGAGATACTGTGAAGGCTTTGCATGCTGGGGCCAAGACAACTAGCCATCTCTGCAAGCCCATTCTCCTCTTTGTGGGGAGATACAAGGTGACAGAATTATGCCAGACACATGCTGCCTAGCTACCTCCACTTCTTAGCCTCCCTTGCAGCTATGTGTGGCCATGTGATTAAATTTTGGAATATCAAATGTGGTACAAATGCTGGGTGCCACTTCTATTTCTCCTTTCTATTGTTGACAGCTGGAGTCAACTATGACTCAGTGCCCCCCATTTAGAGGCTGGATGACAAAGCCGCAGGAGATGGCAGAGGGTGAGGGATGTAGGCCCAAAGGACCAAGTGAAGTAGCGCTACCCACCAACCTGAACACTTACCTCAAATTATTACACGAAGAAGTCGTTTACTTCAGTCTTTAAACCACCGGATTATTTTGGTTCTCTTTGTTACAGCAGCCTAACCTCACCCAAACTCACCACTGCATTTCTGGAACTTAACAGAGTTATCTAGTACAGAGCAGGGACTCGTCATATATTTGCTAAGTAACCAACTGAACAGTTACTTACAGAAATGTCTTCCCAACTAGTGTGTGCACACAACTCCTCGTAAGTTGGGACTGTATCTTCTACTTGTTTTCTTCTGCATCAAGCACAGCATTGAACACATAGCAGGAGGCCAAAGGATGAATGAAGAAATGATGAAAAGAGAAAGAGTGGGCAGGTACATGGATATGTTTCTACATCTTTTTACATTTTGCCTGCTACAGAAATGCTTTTCAAATAGTTATAATACATTCTTATGTAAACAGCAATTCAACCGGAAGTTCAGATATGAGGTATTTTTATGTAAGTTAATTATTGTATCAAAATAATTGGAGAAAAGGTAGAGCAATGTGTGATGTTTAATAGACTTGGATTTAGGGAACCTGGCTTCTAATTTCGGTTCTAGTTCTAGTCATGTGTGTGATCTTGGACGAATCACCTAAATTCTCTAGGTACCAGTTTACACATCTGTTAAATGAAAGGAATAAAAACGTTTCCTGTAAGAAGGTTTCCCGGCCAGGGATGATGGCTCACGCCTGTAATCCCAGCACTTTGGGAGGCTGAGTGGGGGTGGATCACAAGGTCAAGAGATCAAGACCATCCTGGACAAGATGGTGAAACCCCATCTCTACTAAAAATACAAAAATTAGCTGGGCATGGTGGTACATGCCTGTAGTCCCAGCTACTCCGGAGGCTGAGGCAGGAGAATCCCTTGAACCCAGGAGGTGGAGGTTGCAGTGAGCTGAGATTGCACCACTGCACTCCAGCCTGGTGACAGAGTGAGACTCCATCTCAAAAAAAAAAAAAAAAGTTTCCTTCCAGCTCTAACTTCATAATTCTACATACTATGCTTTTTTTCCTGGCAACATATTTTTATTCCTTATAGTTCCTCACTCCTTTTCTTAAACATGACCATCCTCTTTCTGTGTCTTCACATAGCCTTTTCCCTGTGTGTGTGCGCACCTCTGGTATCTCTGTTTGTGCGTCCAAATTTTCTCTTCTTATAAGGACACACCAGTTAGATTAGATTAGATCCCATCCTAATGGCCTCATTTTTATTTTAATCACTTATTTAAAGGCCAAAATACAGTTACATTGGGAGGGATTAGGGGTTAGGGCTTCAACATATAAATTTTGGGAAGACACAATTTAGCTCATAACATTCAGGTCATAACAGCAGTCTAGGAAGGTGGAGCTCTAAAGCTCAGTCATTGGCTGGAAGCTGGTGTGCTTATCTTATTAGAACTTGTAGCCCGGGAAGGTCAGGGTCAACGATTTCAAGTCTCCTCTTTGGATTGGCAGGAAGTGGGATGTGAGCACAGGATGGGGATCCGATGTGGTTTCTCGGGGTGGGTGGTGGGGATGGGGCACCAGGGCACTGTGTAAGAGAGATGGGACCCTGACCAGACTCCTTGCTGTAATTGCCTGTTTCTATGTCTGCATCCCCTCTAGACTGTTATTTTCTGGAGGGCAGGGACCATTTCTATCTTGCTGATCTTCAAATTCCCCAGTGCCTGGTGCATAGTTGGCATATTTGTGGAATGAATGATTCACTTCTGCAGCCTCTTCCCTGTGTGAAAGTTATTTTATGTATCAGGAAAGCAAATTCTTTTTGCATCTAGAAACTTTCAGCCTCCTCCCGTCTTGATCTTAAAGAGCTTTTGTCTTATTTTTTCCCTTTGGAAATGCTTGACGCTCACAGATATAGGGACCATTTACTGAAGGTTTACCACACACCAGGCACAGTGCTCAGAGCCTCATGATTCTCTCACTTAATCCTCATGACAGCCCCGCCAGGTGGGTGTTCCTTGATTCATTTTATAGGTGCAAAATCCACCATTCAGAGAGGTGAGCTCCCTGCCCCAGGTCACACAGCTGGTAAGGGATTACCGGACTGGGTTTGAAACACAAGTCTTTCTGGTTCTAAAACACAGGCCCTTAACTACCTACACTTACAGTTTCACAAACGGCATTCCTGCCTCAGATTTGACAATGCCTGTAGTTCTTCAGAATCATTTCCAAGAACAGCCAGGTCTCCTGACTACTCGGATCAAGTGACCCTGGAAAAATTGAAGACTTGACTCTTGAATGAACCAAGAGACAATATGCATACCAAAGCCAGATAATAGTAACACTTTTTTATTTTTTATAAAAGTCTTTCTGAAGAACCCATGATGCTAGGGAGGAAATCTTCAAATTGCTCCAGGCTTAGTCTTCCCTTCTATTTCTTTCAGCATTTGGTACCCTATAGGGATTGGACAGGGTGTCTAGGTCCACATATTAAGATGAAAAAAAAATCAAAAAAGGAGACTGGTTTGTATTTTGTCAACTCAACTTGAACTATGATATTTTTTCTCTTGTTTTTCTCTTTTCCTTTTTAAAGCCAATTTGACTTATTGTCTTAGTATTATGTAGACGCAGCCCTGGTGATATCTTGTGATGAGTTTGAGATTCTTCAAGATCTAAGCACAATGAGGGTGACTTAAGGACAGAGTTTCAGCTTTGCTTCTGACTCTTCTTGGTTTTGTGGGTTTAAGTTAATGTTATTTGAAAGTTTTTGTATGTGTGTGGTTGAATATATACTATAACTTCTTCTTTTGTGACAACAAGATTTATACTGGCGGTGTCTCTCATACCACTGGAAACTGGAAGGGAACCTACAATGTGAACCTCCGAGAGTTTTAAAAAGACAGCAGCCATTATTCAGCAGTGATGGCTTCAAGCTGCCCTTGAGCCTAGTTACAGCCTGGTGCTCCATCCCGGCCCACATGTGAAGTCAGCGTGCAAACGGCCTGTCAGATATTTAATACATCACATATGCATTTAGACAAAATCTCTGCCTTCTTCTTAATTAAGATTTCTTCAGTGAGTAGGACTTCAGGGAGAAAGAAAATGATCTGATGGAATTGTATTAAATACCGGTTTACTTCCCAAGTTTCTAACTGATTTTTTTTTCCACTTAACATGACTTGGCCTGAAAGGCAAAGGCATTTGAATAAGGTATAGAGGCTGGCATTTCATTCTGTATATCATTTTGGCTCCAGTGAACTGTTCCCAGTAAAAATGAGCCTGTGAGCTGTAGCTGTTTTATGCAAAGGCTAACAATGCTAGTCTTTTATAAATCATAAATCCTCTTAACCTCAAACAATTTGGAGCCACCAACTGTAACTGTAATCTATAAGGTCTCAACTCACAGGGATTTTGTTTCTTCTTGGTGCCTTTCAAGCCATTAGGCAATTTTTGTTTTTTTTTTTGAGTCGGAGTCTCACTCTGTCATCCAGGCTGGAGTGCAGTGGTGTGATCTCGGCTCACTGCAACCTCCACCTGCAGGGTACAAGCCATCCTCCTGCCTCAGCCTCCTGAGTAGCTGGGACTATAAGTGCACACCATCACACCCAGCTAATTTTTTGTATTTTTTGTTTTAGTAGAGACGGGGTTTCACCGTGTTAGCCAGGATGGTCTTGATCTCTTGACCTTGTGATCCACCCGCCTTGGCCTCCCAAAGTGCTGGGATTACAGAAGTGACCCACTGCACCCGGCTACAAATATTTATAAAAGTTCTCAGCTATTAGGAGATTCAAAATCATTTTTTTGTGGAATAGAAACTTCTAGTCTATACCTCCTCAGTTACATTTTTGATATAGGTTTTATGAATTTTCTTTCGTTGAATACTTTCTAAATTTTGACAGCCATTTAATTTAACTTCTTTCAGACATAATTTTTATTAGACAAACCCAAGATAGGTGATAGTTTTTTTTTTTGATGGAGGAATGGTGAGGTGGACAAATTATCATTGTGTAATTCTTACTTTTGGTGGTATTTTTCTGTATCATGTGTGTTTATTTTCTTGAAAATAAAAAAGAATCAATGACAATTATTACTTGGTACTCTGTGCACTTAGGAGCCTATATGACAAGTAATAGTAAACAGCTCTAGAAAACTTGAGCAGAAAAGAAATTTGCTAGAAGGAGATAGGGTACTTACAATTTGTAAGAGAAAGCTAGCAAGTTGGAGACTGATAGGTAGTGGAATCCGGGCAGGTCAAGGGGGCAAGACAGCAGGAATTATTGAACTGCCCCAATAGGTTACTACTGTGAAATGAGAAAACCAGTAACTACCAACTGTTGATTCTCCACCTCATGCCTGTTGCTATCAGTCTGATCAAGATTCACGGTAGTCCTAGAAGCAAAGTTTGATTGGCATAGGTTGATCACACACTCTGTCACTGACTGGTGGAAGATGAGGCTGTTTTTTTTTAGGATACCCACACACTCCCAACAATCCATTATAACAGAATCTCCCTGAACGGAAATAAGATACCACTGGAAGCAAAATTGGATGCTGGGCAGACAAAACCAAATGTCCACGCCTTGCTTAATATCACACTCAGGGATATAAGCAAAAAATGCCCATTTTATTCTCAAATCGAATGCAGGCATTCTAAGAGCTTCAATAAGTCTCCTTGTAAATTAATTGTTACCTTGGTGAGAGGAATCTGATCATCTTAGATTCAATTCATTGAAGCTATTGTGAAATTCTCTGGCTTCAAAGCGGAGTCCTGGGAACAATACCCTTGATTCAATTCCACACTGCGAGTTGAGCAGTTTAGAAGGATGGAATGAATTTTCCTCCAAGCTTTGATGAAAGTTAATGATCCAGAGCTAGGATGCTGCATGTTTTTATATGGTTGCTTATTATGAGCTATTTAACTTTTATGGCTTTATTAAATGTTTTATGGAAATGTGTATTTCATGTTTTATTACAGCTTTGTAGGATGGCCATATTTGGCCGAAAAGCCTGACAAATGAGCACAAATGTTTGCAAATATTGCTAGTAAACAGTTTCTGTATAAAATTGTTTCATTTTAATAATTTGTGGGGGTGGGGTGGGAGGGTTTCTCTTTAGTGAAGTGGAGCAGGACTGAGTGCTTATGAGGGGAGGTAAGAGGAATAGAGAGAAGAGAAGAGAGAACATGTCCAACATTCTAATTTTTTAGATGTAAAAAGTAAAATTAGATATAAAATTTTATAGAGATTCCCTTTTAGTGAACCCTTGAGTTAGGAACAAAAGTGAACATTTGAGTTAGGAACCCTCCCACCCTCAAAATACATCTGGCTGATATTAAATATATTTTACAAAAAACTAAAAATAATATTTTATAGTTAGTTATGTCACCCTTACAATAAGCCTATGAAGTGGGTAAAAATACCACTACTAGGTGTTCTAAGCATTGCTCTAAGCACTTTACATGCAGAGTTCATTTAATCTGTATAATAAGACTACTAGATGGATACTAATATTAACTTCATTCGATGGATAGGGAAACCGAAGCTTCAATAGGTATCCCAAGCATCTGACTTCAACTCCAATTTATTTCTCGCTGTATCACAGAGACCTCACTGCTTGATAGTCTGATGTGAAGGTTATACAAGTTATTAGTTGATCTTTGAGACACTTTTTTTCCTCATTTTTCTATGGGCAATTTAAAAACTATTGAGGGCAAATATTCTGAACTTATAGTCACACTAGCTAGTTGTTGGCACTCTCAAATTTGCCTTGTCAATACTCATTTCACCTGTGTCTCACTTTAGGGCACTGTCTGGTTAGAAAAGAGCTCAGATCTCCAGATTCTTGGTTCTCATATCTTTTCTGGGAAATCAGTTTTTGTTTTTGTTTTTCCTCAAAACATAATATGGTTAAGTAAAAGCATACAAAACAGAAATCATTTCTTCTAGGTACTGACAAATCAAAGCATCATACAAAAGATTCCTAAATCCTTGACTAGTTTTTTTATCAACAATCCAAATTTTGTTTTTTTTCTCCCAATGTTGTTAATGTTGTATTGAGGAATTCAAATGAAACATATATTTTATAAAAAGTATGCCTTAGACAATTTGGCTTTGTGTAACATCTCATGTTTAGAGTATAACATAACATTAGTCCTATCATTAATTGAGAGCTTGCTGTGTATCAGAAACTGTGATTGGTTATATATATATATGTTATCACATTTCATTTAATCCTCACTATGATACTAAGTGGTGAAGATTATCATCTCATTTTTAACACATGAGGAAACTGAGGCTCAGAAAGTTTAAGAAGCTGTTAGTTTGGAAGTGATTTGTCTCTGCCAAAACCCATGATGAAGTTTAACTGCCAATGCAGCAGTTTTGGGAGGTGGGGCCTAGTGGGAGGTGTTTGGGTCATGGGGGTGGATTCCTCAAGAATAGATTAATGCTGTCTCACAGGGATGAGTGAGCTCTTCTTCTCTTGGGAATGGATTAGTTCCCAAGAGAGTGGGTTGTCATAAAGCCTGCCCCCACAAATTGCCAAAGTGAAATATGGTTTTACTCAGAAACTGCTTACTAGTGATATTTGCAAAGCATTTGTGCTCATTTCTGAGGCTTCTTTGCCTCCTGTTTGGTCCCTTTTTGCACACACCCCCTTCTTCCATTTTCTGTTATGAGCAGCCGGAGGCTCTCACCAGATGGGCTGCATGATCTTGAACTTCCCAGCCTTCAGCACTGTGAGCAAAATTAACTTTTTTTCTCTATACATAACGCAGTCTCAGGTATTTCATTATAGCAACAGAAAATGGGCTATGACAGAGGGAGAACTGGGTGTCAAGCTTAGGTCTCTGTCTCCAATGTCCAGTGGTCTTTCTACTCCTCTATGAGGACTTTATCTGGGGTGAAGGATTACCTGAGAGTGTCCAAGCTCAGCTCATTGGGGAAGGTTTTAGTGAAATATTATGACATCTGAGTGGGGGAGACATTTGTGGATAGCAGCCTTCAACTGGAATGACTTTCTAGCCGTTGACTTTATTAATAGAAAAGTCTCCCATCTGGCATTCCTGCTGTGCTTCCCTCTCCTCCTTACTTCAGAATCTGAAAATCCTCCCTCGGCGGTCTCAGCCCCTCATGCGAAGCTCATGTGAAGCCCCTCATGTGAAGCTAATTCTCTAGGCACATTCAGGACCCGAAAGTTGACATAACTCTTAATCATTGTGAAACTTGACATTTTGTGTGTGAGTAAGTGTGTATGTGTATGTTTAATTAAAGGAGTGTGAGGCAGCATAGGGGCAGGAGGGGAGACATTATCCAAATGGATATGCATATGTCTTATATGTCTACATATCTTGCCATTGGAGAAGGGGAGGATAATCAAAAGATGTGTGTGTGTGTGTTTAAAGTATGTGTGTGTATAACGGTGATCATGCAATGCTATGTGCATATTTGTGTGTGATCTGTGTGCGTGTGCAAACACAGATGTGAACATGTATACTGGGGAAGTGCATGTGCTCAGGTGCAAGGAAAGGAATATATAAATCCCAGGCTTAACGTTCAATAGAGAGAAATGTACAAATTCAAAGAGCTCGAAATACATTTCCTAAATGATGAACAGTTTACATTTTCTCTAGACTGATAGTATATGACTTTCCATTTGAATTAGAAACACACCTCCCGGCCGGGCGCGGTGGCTTGCACCTGTAGTAATCCCAGCACTTTGGGAGGCCGAGACGGGTGGATCACGAGGTCAGGAGATCGAGACCATCTTGGCTAACACAGTGAAACCCCGTTTCTACTAAAAGTACAAAAAATTAGCCGGGCGTGTTGGTGGGCACCTGTAGTCCCAGCTACTTGGGAGGCTGAGGCAGGAGAATGGCGTGAACCCAGGAGGCGGAGCTTGCAGTGAGCTGAGATCGGGCCACTGCACTCCAACCTGGGGGACACAGCGAGACTCCGTCAAAAAAAGAAAAAAAAAAAAAAGAAGAAACACACCTCCCAGTCAACATTAAGCTACTCTGAACAAAACACAACCAGGGATATGACAGATCCATTTAGACCCTCCCTTAAGAAATCTGAACAAAAGAGATGGCATCATCAGGATGACTGCCATTGAGACAACTCTAGAGCTGTCTAGACATGAGCTAATTACTTCTATTTATCTTTCTGGCTTCCTCCAGAATTAGCTAACTCTCTAAGATTTGGTGAACCTTTTAATTGTCTCCAGATTCTGGCTAACTAGGGGGAATGTATAGAGCAAAGAATCAGGAATTAGGTCTGTCACTGACTAACTTTGTTTCACTTGAAGAGAATCTCCTAGACCCAGTGGACCTCAGACTTCTCATCTACTAAATAGGTGTAAGAATATTTGTCCAGTCTACTTTACAAGGCTGTTGTATGAAGCAAATGAAAGGATGTAAAACCTTCTGTATAGCATATAAATTATAAACCAAAATAGTTACTGATATTGTAGTCTTGGAACTAAGCTGCTGAATGTATACATTACTTGGGTTTTTCTGCTAGCTGGTTAAATGAAATGAGTACTTAAGCACTGGAGGTAGAAGATTTGAATTTGGGGCTACTTTTTTACCTTTTGGCAGAATAATCTTTGGGCATATCATTTTACCTTTTGATCCTTAAGGTGTCCATATCTGTGAAATAGGTTTACAATACTCATTCTAATTAACTTACAGGACTGTTTTAAGGATTACATGGGATGTGAGAGTACTTTGTAAGCTTCAAAATAGTATATGAAAGGAGAGAGTATTCATGAGTATTTCCCTTGTGAGCTACCACAATGATCCATTTTTCTCTTGGCTCATGTGACAAAAGAGAAAGCTGAAGAACTTTGCCAATAAATACACATTTTATTTACCTCCCTGTTTCCGAGCACATAATTAAAAATGACTGGTGTTCATGGATGCAGATGTGTTATTATGAATAAGGACTAAGTGGCTCTATAACTACTCATGCCTCTTGAAATTGAATTGAACATACAATAGTGAACAGTTGGTTAGTTAATGAATTTATATTAAAGTACTGACTGGGTTGTATTACAAACCTGGGTGTTTTTGTTCTTATAGTTGCACTTTTAATACTGAAACATTAATTGGTTCATTTATTAAATATTTAAGGAGTTCTCACCTGGTTCCAGGTAGAAACTAGACATACAGAGATAAAAAATATGTGGTTCCTGTCTCCAAAGAGCATTCAGTGTAGTTAGGAAACAGACAGGTAAAAAAAAGTGATTCCAACCAGGTGCATCAGGTGCATTAATAGAGGCATATACACGTGTACGTGCCGTGGCAGCAGAGAGGACTGAAAGTCTAACTCTGTCCAAGTGTCAGAGAAGATTGCCCCAGACATTTTATTTATGATGGAGCTGAGGCTGGTAGGCTCAGTGAGAGTTTACCTTGCAGAAAGAGGGATAAGGGGAGAGAGGACTGAGGCAGAGAGAATGACATAGGCAATACAGCTGTGGAAGCCTGAGAGTGCATTGTAGATAGCTGAATCGCAAGCAGATGGTTAGAATACATGTGAGGATATAGCTAGTACTTCTCTCCTCGGGTTGGGAGAAGTAGGGGCCGATTTATTAAGGGCTTGAAATTCCAGACAAAGAAACTTGAATTCTCTCCTGCATTCAAGGACACTTTAAAGAATCATAGGCAGGTAGATGACATGATCAAATTTGCATTTTAGAAAAAAAAAGATTCAAACTATTACTAAACATCTGCCACACACTGTGTGTGAAACTCTGACAGACTAAAGATAAAATATCTGGCTGGGTGTGGTGGTTCATGCCTGTAATCCCAGCACTCTGGGAGGCCAAGGCAGGGGAATTGCTTGAATCCAGGAGTTTGAGACCAGCCTGGGCAACAAAACGAGACCCTATCTCTACAAAAAAATAAAAATAAAAAATGAGCCGGGAATGGTGGCACGTGCCTGTGGTCCAGCTACTCTGGAGGCTGTGGTGGGAGAATCTTGAGAACAAGAGGTTGGGGCTGCAGTAAGCCATGATTGTGCCACTGCACTCCAGCCTGGACAACAAAGCAAGACTCTGTCAAAAAAAATAACAATAAAGCAAGCAAGCTAAAATATCTTAAAGATCCAGACATTCATGAATGTTGGGAACCATAGCTTTTTGTCTTTGATTGGTTTAGAGAATAAGAGGGGAGGGAAAATTACTCTCTCACTCCATTAGAGCAGCACCAGATGCAGGCCTGGAACATGATGGTATTTGGGTAAGAACTTGTTCACATCGATTCATCCTTCCTCATCCTAGTATTTTAGTGGGGGTATTTTTCATAGGTTGGGACAAAGTCACACATCCTATTACCAGCAAACACTTATTACAGATATCTCCCCCTGATATGGTTTGGCTGTGTCCTCATTCAAATCTCAACTTGAATTGTATCTCCCAGAATTCCCACGTGTTGTGGGAGGGACCTGGGGGAGATAATTGAATCATGGGAGCCGTCTTTCCTGTGCTATTCTCGTGATAGTGAGTAAGTCTCACGAGATCTAATGGGTTTATCGGAGGTTTCCAGTTTTTCTTCCTCCTCATTCTCTCTTGTTGCGGCCATGTAAGAAGTGCCTTTTCCCCTCTGCCATGATTCTGAGGCCTCCCCAGCCATGTGGAACTGTAATTCCAATTAAATCTCTTTTTCTTCCCAGTCTCGGGTATGTCTTTATCAGCAGTGTGAATATGAACTGATACACCCCCTTTTCGAAGAATAAAAGGGAAACCTGCGAAAGGGATGAAAATACACTCTGTAAAAAGATAAATTCTCTAGATCTGTGAAAAGCTATAGCAGAAAAGAGGAATAAATGTCTTAGGCTTAGAACATGCAGATTATTATCTCCAAAATGGTCTTTAAATGGGTACCAGAAGAATTGTTAATAAGTTACAAGCAGACGCAGACTTTTTAAAGATAAGTACGGAGAATCTTGAGAAGAGGACATTCTGAAATGAAAATATACAAGATGAAATGTGAAGACAGCAAGTTGAGCAGAAAAATGAACTTGATGGGATCAAGAAGATGCTGCAGCCAATTTAGTTAATTTCCCTGCCCATGCTTCTTTGTCAGAGTCGGCTCTCAATTCCCCAATAAGGAAAGGACGCATGATTTGCTCTGCTCACAATGAGTAGGACCCAGAATGGATACATGATCCAAACTTGGTCAATCAATTCTTTCTTCTAGAATATTGGGACACAAGAATGCTATGCAGGCTTAGGTAGGGCTGAAAGAGAGAAGATAGGTAGAGATGTCTTGGGGGCTATTTTATTTTCTGTCTATGGAGAAATAGAGATCTGGATTGCAGAGACTGGTAGATTAGAAGATGAAGAAAGAAAAACAGAGACAAGAGACCACAGGATTTGGAAAGCGACACAGAAAGAAAGTAGCTATCCTGGTCCCTGACAACTTTCTAGTTCCTCATTCCAGTGTCTTATGAGGCCTCACTAGACTTCCTGACTTTGGGTTCTATGAATTTACACTTGTATTATTTTAAAAACATTCCACTTTTGGCTAACCCTAATTTGAATGGGATACTATTATTTGCAACCAAATGGTCCTTGACCGATAAAGAAGGATTGCAAGAATACTAAAAACAAAACAAAACAACAAAAACCTCAGTAGTAGTATAGACTTCTGTTTTGCAAGTCAGCTGGAGAACAGCTTCACTGCAGCATTTCTTGATTTCCCACAAAAATACATATAAATTAAAGGATTTAGAAACAACTCACAATAACATTGAAAATTGACTCGGGTAGTCAACCTAATTCTACAATCAAGACAGCTGATTTTCAGAACTTATTTGGCTTAACCTCTAAATGGCATTTGTCCCTGTGGGATATTCTCTTTCTTGAGGCATTTTCTTTCTTTGGCTCCCATGACTACATTCTGATAGTTTTCATTCCTCTGTAGCTTTGTCTTTATCTGTTTTTCTTTTTTTAATTTTATTATTATTTTTATACTTTAAGTTTTAGGATACATGTGTCCAATGTGCAGGTTTGTTACATATGTATACATGTGCCATGTTGGTGTGCTGCACCCATTAACTTGTCATTTAGCATTAGGTATATCTCCTAATGCTATCCTTCCCCCGTCCCCCCACCCCACAACAGTCCCCAGAGTGTGATGTTCCCCTTCCTGTGTCCACATGTTCTCATTGTTCAATTCCCACCTATGAGTGAGAACATGCAGTGTTTGGTTTTTTGTCCTTGCGATAGTTTACTGAGAATGATGATTTCCAGTTTCATCCATGTCCCTACAAAGGACATGAATTCATCATTTTTTATGGCTGCATAGTATTCCATGGTGTATATGTGCCACATTTTCTTAATCCAGTCTATCGTTGTTGGACATTTGGGTTGGTTCCAAGTCTTTGCTATTGTGAATAGTGCCACAATAAACATACGTGTGCATGTGTCTTTATAGCAGCATGATTTATAGTCCTTTGGGTATATACCCAGTAATGGGATGGCTGGGTCAAATGGTATTTCTAGTTCTAGATCCCTGAGGAATCGCCCCACTGACTTCCACAATGGTTGAACTAGTTTACAGTCCCACCAACAGTGTAAAAGTGTTCCTATTTCTCCACATCCTCTCCAGCACCTGTTGTTTCCTGACTTTTTAATGATTCTTGTTCCCTCTTTCCCACTTGACCTTTTAAATAGTTCCTTAGCATTCATCTGAGCTACCTCCTCTTCCATTCTATTCAAGCAGTTCCACTCATGCCCTGTCTTCTGTTCTTACTCACATACTGATAGTTTTTAAATCTATGTACTCAGTCAGTCCATACCTCTTGACTGTATAAACATCCTTCTACTAGAAATTTCTACTGAGGTATTGCAACAGTAGCTCGTATGAAACCAAAATCATCCTCTTTCCAGCCAAATCTGCCCCTCTTTAAGGAAATACTATACTTTCTATCTGCCCAGTCATTCAAACTAAAAACTTCGGAATTCTCCTAGCATGCTCCCTCTCCCTCCTCTTTCATATCCAATCAGTTAGCAAGTCCTGCTGTGAAAACTACAGAACAAAAAAACCTAGGACCGCCACTGACGTTTGATTTAGTGCGAGAAATCTCTAAACTTTATCTCCCTCCTGTGTTCCTCACCTCCTGCACAATTCGGACAGGTTCCTACTCCTTCCCGGCACACAGGTCCTGGAAAATGTAAAGCCCTTTGTGCATGGGCATGTGCGTGTGTGTGTGTGTGTGTGTGTGTGTGTGTGTGCATGCTTGTGCGCCTATGGTGGGAAGAGGCACATGCTTAAATAAAGAACTCAACAATGGATAATAGGAAATGAGCTTTAAATAAATACCCCGAGCTCAGAATATCAGAGAACAAGGCGATGAATGTAGAAGAGGTGTGTTAAGTGACACTGTGATACAATTTGGAGATTGGGCTGGAATGAAGTGCACTGACCCAACCTCACCCTGTACATCTCACCTCTACCAATTTTATAGCTGAAAAGGAGATTTTTCCATCACATGACATAGAATAAGCCCAACCCACATACTTTCTCTGTGGACAAACTCTGTTTGAAAACAGTTTTTCATGCTTAAGAATGATTAAAGATGAAATAAAATCAATATGGTTTCCATAAAAAATTGTAGAATAAAGGAAAGTATTGGAATACTCAAAGGAAGAACCTATTTCTGAAAATGACCTATTGTAGTGTATTAATTAAGGTATAAGCAAAAATTCTTAAAAAAAAAAAAGATAACCGGCTGGGTGTGATGGTTCACACCTGTAATCCCAACACTTTGGTAGGCTGAGGTGGGTGGATCACCTGAGGTCAGGAGTTTGAGACCAGCCTGGCCAATGTGGCGAAGCCCATCTCTACCAAAAATATAAAAATTTGGCCAGGTGTGGTGGCATGCGCCTGTAAGCCCAGCTACTTGGGAGGTAGGAGAATCACTTGAATGGGGGAGGCGGAGGTTGCAGTGAGCTGAGATCGTACCACTGCACTCCAGCATGGACAACAAGAGTGAGAGTCTGTCTCAAAAAAAAAAAAAATATATATATATATATATATAACCAAAAATAAAGTGTTTCAATAGTTTATTCCTCTTTCATATAATGGTCTAGAGAGAGGGTCATTGGGGCAAAGGGCAAAGATACAGAGGATCTGTTTCCCTTCTATCTTGTTTTTCTGTAATCTCCTAGAGCAGTGCTACTCAAATGTGGTCTAGACCAGTGCTGGTCTTGGGACTTCTTGCCACTTGTCAGCATGCTCCCTGTCCCTCCTTTAAAGGTGAGACATGTACAGAAATTGAGAGTGTTTATCTGGCCCCGTTGTGCACTGATACAGTTTAGAAGTCAGCATACTTATCACTGACCAGTAACAAGTAGTTTATAGATAGTACCTGTCTGTAGACCATATTTTGAGTAGCACTGCCCTAGGGGGTCATCCTCATTATTCTTTAAACTGACTGACTGGCACCATACAAAGGGAAGTGACAGAAAATTCTTTAGAAATAGCAGGTAGCAATTAAAATGAACCAATATGAAATTAACAAGATAGAATGAAATAGAATATGATAAAAAAATTAAAAAAGAAAATAGAATGAGATGAAAAAGGAAATGATAGGATAAAGATGTTGAAATTCACATTGGAGGCAGTAGAGAGCATGATTAGTGCTGCACAAAACCCCAGAAGTGGAGTAAAAGATAAATCTGAGCTGCTCTAGAATGCAGGGAGGAAAAAAATCAAAGAAATGTAAAAATAGAAAGAGAAGATGAAAGATATGGAAGCTAACAACAGAACCAAAAAAACAAATAAATCATTCTCCTTAAAAAGGGATCTAGAACTAGAAATACCATTTGACCCAGCCATCCCATTACTGGGTATATACCCAAAGGATTATAAATCATGCTGCTATAAAGACACATGTGCATGTATGTTTATTGCACCACTATTCACAACAGCAAAGACTTGGAACCAACCCAAATGTCCAACAACGATAGACTGGATTAAGAAAATGTGGCACATATACACCATGGAATACCATAGAGCCATAAAAAATGATGAGTTCATGTCCTCTGTAGGGACAGGGATGAAGCTGGAAACCATCATTCTCAGCAAACTGTCGCAAGGACAAAAAACCAAACACTGCATGTTCTCACTCATAGGTGGGAATTGAACAATGAGAACACTTGGACACAGGAAGGGGAACATCACACACCAGGGACTGTTTTGGGGTGGGGGAGGGGGGAGGGTAGCATTAGGAGATATACCTAATGTAAATGACGAGTTAATGGGTGCAGTACACCAACATGGCACATGTATACATATGTAACAAACCTGCACGTTGTAAGCATGTACCCTAGAACTTAAAGTATAATAAAAATTAAAAAAAAAGAAAAAGAAAAGGAAAGGCCGGGCACGGTGGCTCACGCCTGTAATCTCAGCACTTTGGGAGGCTGAGGTGGGAGGATCACCTGAGGTCAGGAGTTCGAGACCAGCCTGACCAACACGGAGAAACTCTGTCTCTACTAAAAATACAAAATCAGCCGGGCGTGGTGGCACATGCCTGTAATCCCCGCTACTAGGGAGGCTGAGGCAGGAGAATTGCTTGAACCTGGGAGGTGGAGGTTGCAGTGAGCCGAGATTGCGCCATTGCACTCCAGCCTGGGCAACAAGAGCGAAACTCCGCTAAAAAAAAAAAAAATAATAAATAAATAAAAAAAAGACAAAACAATCTTAACTGAAATGAAGTGAGAGATATTTAAAGATATAAAGGGCTCACCCCATTCCAGGAGAAAATCAGTGAAAAGAGAATTAAATTTACATTCATCCAGGCGAGATTTCTGGAGTGAGAGGATAAAGAAAAATTAACAAAAATACAGACAGAAAAAACAATAGTAAGAAAAATGTAGGCTCAGTCTTCTTCATATTGATAAATTCAATGTTTACAGAGTTTCGAGGTAGAAAAAATAACTAGGAACCAAGAATTTTATGTACAACCAAGTTATCTTACTCTTTCATGTGGGTGCAGTGGCTCACACCTATAATCCAAGCACTTTGGTAGGCCAAGGTGGGTGGATCACCTGAGGTCAGGAGTTTGAGACTGACCTCGAACTCCTGGGAAAGTACTAAAACATTATTGAACTGAGTTTTTTTCTACAAATATAACCATACTTATTCAATGTCAGGCACTTTAGATACAATGATAAACAAAACAGACACATATAAAGTGAGAAAATAGGTTAATCATGTACCCTTCTTGAAAATTTTTATTTGAAGCCATTCTTTAACCTACTGAAAAATGAAGCAAAACAAAATGATCAAGCCTAGTAAAGTAACAGTATAAAAGTTTTGGGTGTAAGAATTGAAGCCAGTGAAAGTAGAAAGTAGAAAAGACCAAATTACCATAAGTATGGTTATAGGATTTCAATCTTTTTCTCAGTTGAAAACAAAATAAACAGTATTATTATAAATTATTTGGATTTAAAATCCAGGATTACGTCAACAAAGACCATAAAATGAGGGACAGATGGGAGAAAACTAGGGAATTAAGAAGATACTTTCTGATTCCTAATCAAGATAAAAGTCACTGATGTTTAAAAAATAATTTTGAAAATCTTACAAGTAGCAATTTATAAAATTAATAACAGGAAAGCTCCAAAACAATATAGTAATAATATAGTACAAGATGACAGCTGTTAGTTTTAACTAAAAGCATCTATGGACTCTATTTAACATAATTTGAAAGTTTAAAAGCAAAATTATGAACAGCGGTAGATGTTGTGAATTCAATGAGAAAACAGATATTTTAATATTAACATCAAAGCAATTTTTTCCCTTTTAAAAAAAACTTTAAGTTTAGAGGTACATGTGCAGGTTTATTATATAGATAAACTTGTGTCATGAGAGTTTGTTGTACATATTATTTCGTCACCCAGGTATTAAGCCTAGTACCAATTAATTATGTTTCCTCATCCTCTCCCTCCTCCCACTCTCTCGCCTTCACTAGGCTTCAGCGTGTGTTGTTTCCCTCTATGTGTCCATGTGTTCTCATTGTTTTAGCTCCCATTTATAAATGAGAACATGTGGCATTTGGCTTTCTGTTCCTATGTTTGCTAAGGATAATGGCGTCCAGCTCCATCCACGTTCCTGCAAAGGAAATGATCTTGTTCTTTTTTATGGCTGCATAGTATACCATGGTGTATATGTACCACATTTTCTGTATCCAGTCCACCGCTGATAGGCACCTAGGTTGATTCCATGTCTTTGCTTTTGTGAGTAGTGCTGTGATTAACTATGCATGCATGTGTATTTATAATAGAATGACATATTCCTGTGGGTATATACCCAGTAATGGGATTGCTGGGTCGAATGGTATTTCTGTCTGTAGGTCTTGGAGGAATCACCACACTGTCTTCCACAATAGTTGAACTAATTTACACTCCTACCAACAGTGTAAAAGCATTCCTTTTTCTCCACAATCTCACCAGCATCTGTTATTTTTTTGACTTAATAATAGCCAGTCTGACTGGTGTGAGATGGTATCTCATTGCAGTTTTGATTTGCATTTCTTTTTTTTTTTTTTTTTTTTTTTTTT